>NC_068986.1:21357740-21358394 GCF_001194135.2 Octopus bimaculoides | reverse complement strand
GATGCCCTTCCTAACACCAACCACTACAAGAGTGTAGGGGGTACCTTTTACATGCCACCAGCATGGGGGCCAGTCCAGCAGTAGTGGGATTGACCATGCTTGTATAGTGCATTTTATGTGCCACCTGCATGGAAGACAGTCTGGCAGCACTGACATCAGCCATGACAATGATTTCACTTGACTCAACAGGCCTTCTCAAGCACAGTATATTACCTGATGATTGAAGTGCACTCTTAAATGGGTTGGTTATGCGACACTGGCATAGGCCACAGCTACTTGGCTTGCCAGGATCTCACTCGGCTTGCCAGGTCTTATATCATCATCATCATCATCATCATTTAACGTCCGCTTTCCATGCTAGCATGGGTTGGACGATTTGACTGAGGACTGGTGAAACCAGATGGCAACACCAGGCTCCAATCTAATTTGGCAGAGTTTCTACAGCTGGATGCCCTTCCTAACGCCAACCACTCAGAGAGTGTAGTGGGTGCTTTTACGTGTCACCCGCACGAAAACGGCCACGCTCGAAATGGTGTCTTTTATGTGCCACCCGCACAAGCCAGTCCAGGGGCACTGGCAACGATCTCGCTCGAAAATCCTACGGGAGCCAGTCAGGCGGTACTGGCAACGGCCACGCTCAAAATGGTGCATCTC
>NC_068986.1:21348149-21357730 GCF_001194135.2 Octopus bimaculoides | reverse complement strand
GGCAACGATCTTACTTGGCTTGCCGGGTCTTCTCACGCACAGCACATTTCCAAAGGTCTCGGTCAGTAGTCATCGCCTCGGTGAGGCCCAATGTACGAAGGTCTTGCCTCACCACCTCAGCCCAGGTCTTCCTGGGCCTACCTCTTCCACGGGTTCCCTCAACTGTTAGGGTGTGGCACTTTTTCACGCAGCTATCCTCATCCATTCTCACCACATGTCCATACCAGCGCAATCGTCTCTCTTGCACACCACAACTGATGCTTCTAATGTTCAGCTTTTCTCTCAAAATACTTACACTCTGATGGGTATTCACATTGACATTACACATCCAACGGAGCATACTATATACACACACATATATATATATATATAGATATAGATATATGTTCATCATGTTGAACCATTAAGCCCTACACATTTTTTTCCCTCTCAATCCTTTCTGCTGAAGGATGTAGGCTTGAAACGTCAAAGACTTTTCCATTCTTTCTGTGTGTCAAACTAATACACCTGCTTGTTGTTTCCTCACCTGTCTTCATCTTTTGTATTCTGTAAATGTGAACTATATATATATACACACACATGCACACATTTATATACACACACACACACATTCAGTTTCTTATTTCTTTATTGCCCACAAGGGGCTAAACATAGAGGGGACAAACAAGAACAGACAGAGGGATTAAGTTGATTACATCGACCCCAGTACGTAACTGGTACTTAATTTATCGACCCTGAAAGGATGAAAGGCAAAGTCTACCTCGGCGGAATTTGAACTCAGAACGTAACAGCAGACAAAATACCGCTAAACATTTCGCCCGGTGTGCTAGCGTTTCTGCCAAATCTAGCATTTCTGCTAGTGCTTCTGTCTCCCATATCCACACACACAAGGCTTTGGTTTTCCTGGGGTTATATTAGAAAATACTTGCCCAAGTACCATGTAAGGACCGATCCAAAACAACATAGATGGGAAGCAGGCTTCTTAACCACACAGCCACACCTGTGCCAATTATATAATACTTCAAACAAAATAACAGAGAAAGCATCTTTAATTGCTTCAGATAACTCTGGCAACATAACCGAAAATTAATGAATAATTAAGCTGCTCTCATTAGACTCATTTCATGTAGCTTTTCTAATTTTACTCTTTGGATGGTTTTAATGTTACCTGAGTATATTCTGATATCTCTGGCTCTTTTGATACTAACCTACCTGAGACCACCCCATGTTCTATGATATAACTTTCCTGTTTTTAAAGTGATTTAAATAAAACCTTCCATTAAAATTCCATGTTAATTTTATGTTCTAAACATCAGTTTAATAACTATGCTAAATAGCCATCTGTGTATCATACTTAATGTAAACACATAGGTGAAAGGCAAATTTACTGCAGTATTCATCCAGAGATAGCATCTCCAATGCTAAAAATACGATAGAAGGTGTCTATAAATTATTTTGACAACTTTCATATACTAATTGTGGAAGTTGTAAAGATAATTTATGAACACTGTATATATTGGTGGGTGGCGAAAATCATCCCAGTAGCAGCTAATGAGAATGCCTCACAGTCAGTCACATACATAGAAGAGATTTGTAACCTCTGATATAGAGAGAAACAACAAAAAGCATTCACCGGCTGAATAAAATCACTGGGCTAATACCGCAGTATATTTGCCTGTCAATGATGTATTTACATTGAGTACTATACACAGGTGGCTATTTAATTCAATACTGCTTCTACTGCATATAATGGACTACAGAGTTATTTTACTAAATTCTTAATTTTTTTCAAAATTAAATGAAACAAAGGCAGTGCATTTCAACAGAGATATGGTAACAAAAGGTTTACCATATAATGAGACATGTATTATTGCCTCCATATTGTTTAATAGCACAATAATGCATGTGACAAAACGATTAGAGAATAGCATTGTCACCAAATACTCTAAGGACAAGAATTCAGCCTCCAGGCTCTGATTACATCAACAACATTGTCGTCGTTGTTGTCGTCATCATCATCGTCACTCTCATACTTGCATGAGTCAGACAGATTTTGTCCAAGCAGATTTTCTATGGCTGGATGACTTTCCTGCCACCATTTGCCACCTGTTTTTAAGTAAGGTGATATTTTCCCAAGGCAAGGCATGTTTTTCATGGAAGAATAGAAACAAACATCATCTGCATGATACTCATTTACAATCATCACATTTAGATAGAAAGATAGATAGATAGATAGATAGATAGATAGATAGATAGATAGATAAACAGACAGACAGACAGATACAGAGACATACCATATCTAAATATAAATAAATAAATATCGATAGATAGATAGATACAGTGATACATCATATATATATATATATATATATATATATATATATATAGCAAATGAAAGACAGAAGATAGAATATACTATGGTATTCACCCAAGGATAGCATCTCCTATGCTAAAAATACGATACAAGATATCTATAAATTATCTTTACAACTTTTACAATTAGTATGTGAAAGTTGTAAAGATAATTTACGGACACTATATATTGGTGGTGAGGGGGGGGGGTAGTGAGATGGATTTCTTTTAATTTTTGTCTACTAAATCCACACACAAGACTTTGGTTGGCCCAGGGTTATAGTAGAAGACACTTGCCCAAGATGTTGTGCAGTGGGATTGATCTCAAGACCACATAGTTGGGAAGCAAATTTCTTAACCACACACTCACACCTATTCATGTAAAACAGTAGCACAGAAACAATACAATTATGAAAATATACAATCCATGAATGCAGATGGAAGATTGACAAATTTCATTTTACCGATTATATATTGGTATTTGTAGTTCACAGATATCAAAAGAATTTTTAATTTTAGGATTCAGCGTTAAGCGAACTTCAATGATGACTTTTCCTCCTGGTTCAACCTGCAAAAGAAAGACAGCCATTTTCTAGATTTACTATGGTAGACCATTAAGAAAATATTTGTTAGTTTAAAAATTAATTACCAGAAGGGAACAGGTAACAAAAAATCAAAATCTAGTTCAGAAGTTCCAAACCATGGACTCCTTTGATTGCTGTTTTTCTTGGGTGGACCCGCATAACTATTTGATGCTTAACAAATCCTTTATATTTTTTGTCATCATCATCATAATCATCATCGTTTAACGTCCGCTTTCCATGCTAGCATGGGTTGGACGATTTGACTGAGGACTGGTGAACCAGATGGCTACACCAGGCTCCAATCTGATTTGGCAGAGTTTCTACAGCTGGATGCCCTTCCTAACGCCAACCACTCCGAGAGTGTAGTGGGTGCTTTTACGTGCCACCGGCACTAAAGTCAGTCAGGCAGTACTGGTAACGGCCATGCTCAAAATGGTGTATGTTACGTGCCACCCGCACAAGAGCCAGTCCAGCGGCACTGGCAACGATCTCGCTCGAAAATAATTAAATATTTCTTTCTACTAAAGGTACAAGGCCTGAAACTTTTGGGGGAGGGGAATAGTCGATTACGTCGACCCCAATGCTCGACTGGTATTTTTTTATCAACCCTAAAAGAATGAAAGGCAAAGTCAACCTTGGCGACATTTGAACTTAGAATGTAAAGACGGATGAAATGGTGCAAAGCAAATTGCCTGGAATGCTAACGATTCTGCCAGCTCACTACCTTTTTATAATTAAATATTATTAGGAACAATATTAAAATAATGTTAAACTATTTTGTAAGTTGTAGGAGCACAAGCAATTTATTGCTCGTAAATTTTAACAAAAAATCTTATATGAACCCCCAAGGGTCATATGAACCCTCGTTGAGAACCACTGTTAGTAGATTAGTTGGAAATAAAAGCCAAATTATATTCTGGGTTCTTTAATACAACAGAAATGAAGATTGGTATACTTTGTTTCTGTTTTTATTTTTTAATATCTACTTTTACATACCTGCATGGATTGGAGGGAGTCTATTAAGGCAGATTTTCTATGATGCCCTTTCTGTTGCTAGTTTTAGGCAAAGTAAAAATGCCCCATGGCTAGAAATGTTTTTGCAGAATATTGAAAAAAATGACTATTTGGATGACAGTTGAATTAATTTCAATAAATTTATTTCATTAATTTTCTTTTCATGATTTCAGAGTGTACTTACCTGCATATCATAGTAGCCAGTTATTGGCATATCTTTGGGGGCATTGACCGAATAATTGCAGAGAGTAAACTGTTCTTGTGGTGGAATGAATCGAATTCTTCGAGAAGTGCTGCGAGCATCTAACTCTTGATTATCACCTGTAGTATTACAGAAATATAATATGTTATATTCTACACTGAACAATAAACATTCATTCATTATATAGGCAAAAGGCATGTTACACAGGTACACAGGTATTTCATAGGTACATGTTTTATTAGGGTAGGGTTTAGCTGCTCAAACAGACATCAATCTTTAATCTTCTATCTTTTACTTGTTTCAGTCATTAAACCGTGGCCATGCTGGGGCACTGCTTTGAAGAATTTTAGTCGAATGAATCGACCCCCAGTATTTATGGTTTTTAAAACCAGCTACTAATTTTATTGGTCTCTTTTGCCAAACTGCTAAGTGACAGGAATGTAGACACATTAACACCTGTTGTCAAGTGGTGGTAGGGGACAAACAGATAAAACCCACACACACACGTGTATATGTATGACCAGCTTCTTTCAGTTTCCATCTTACATATCCACTCACAAGGCTTTGGTTGGCCTGAGGCTATAGCAGAAGACATTCACCTAAAGGGCCACACAATGGAACTGAACCCAGAAGCATGTGGTTGGGAAGCAAGCTTCTTACTGCACAGCCACACCTGTACATATATATATATACACACACATATATATTGGCACCCATGCCTGGCTCATAAGCGCTGGTTTCCCGGTTTCATTGGTGTATAGGTTCCCCACCTGGATGGGACGCCAGTCTGTCGCAGGCAAGCTGCTAGATGCAGGAGGAAAGAGTGAGAGAAAGTTGTGGTGAAAGAGTCAGCAGAGTCTGCTAGAGTCACGTGGAGCTTAGGTGTTTTGCTTATAAACACAGACCTGGTCTGAGATCTGAACCAGCGATCCCTCAACAGCAGCTCTGCTGATCTAACCACTAAGCCATGTGCCTCCACTAGGAAGGGCATCCAGTCATAGAAACTACGCCTAATCAAAAGCCTGGTGCAGCTCCCCAGCTTGCAAGTTCCAGTCAAACCATCCAACATGGACAATGGACATTAAATGATGCTACAGATGATGATGTGGGTAGGATAGCACACACAGAGAAACCAAAAGGTTAACTTAAACCATTATTTGAGATTTTTAGTTCACATGAACATCATGTTGTTATGGTGCCAAATAAAACTATAATTCTGTTTACAAAAGTTTTGTTTATGAAGATATCTATTTGCAAAGTCACTATAGCCCACCGAGATAAATTTAGCAGTCACATGCATATATAATGGGTGGGTTGGGAAGGGAGATAGTATGTGTTTGGGGCATGCATGTACACACACTCACATACACAGAGAAATACTATATTATAACATTGCATGCACACACACACACACACACAGAGAAACATTATATTATATCATTTGACTATGTGATTTTTTTTAGCAACATGTAAGAAAACACCATAAAGTTATATGTATACACACACACACACACACACACACATACACACTTACACACACACACACATATACACACTTACACACACACACATATTTATGCATACATAAATGCACAAACACACAGAAACACATAACCATAACAGCATGTGACCATGTGACACATGACCAAAACACCCCTATCCCCACCCACCACACACACACACACACACACAGCATAAAGTCATATCACACAAGTGCACACACACAAACACACAGAAAAATACTAAGTTATGACATCATGTGACATGTGACTTATTACCAACATATAAGAAAACAACATGAAGATAGACATCTTTAACATAATAAAAACAAACGGCAATATATAATATTTCTTCTTATTATTCAACATTTTTTCACATTTTCTATTTTCTTCTTTTTTTTTAATTTTTACTAGTTTAGCATCTTTGAATTTCTGGTACAGAAACCAAGAATTTGCCTTTGATATATAATCAGCACCATCATCATGGATTGGTGCAGGCGTGGCTGTGTGGTAAGAAGCTTGCTTTCCAACCACATGGTTCCGGGTTCAGTCCCACTGTGTGACATCTTGGGCAAGTATCTTCTATTATAGCCACGGGCCAACCAAAGCTTTGTGAGTGGATTGGTAGACGGAAACTGAAAGAAGCCTGTCATATATATATATATATATATATATATATGTGTGTGTGTGTGTGTGTGTGTGCGCATGTGTATGTGTGTGTGTGTGTGTTTATGTGTGTCTTTGTGTCTATGCTTGTCCTCCATCACCACTTGACAACTGATGCTGGTGTGTTTACATCCCCGTAACTTAGCAGTTCGACAAAAGAGACCAATTCAATAATTCTACAAAGAATAAGTCCTGGGGTTGATCTGCTTGACTAAAATCGTTCAAGGCAGTGCTCCAACATGGTCACAGTCAAATGACAGCAACAAGAGTCATCATCACCACTGTTTTAACGTCCACTTTTCGAAGCTTGCATGGGTCAGATGGAATTTGTTGAAGGAGATTTTCTAAGGCCAGATGCCCTTCCTGTCAACAACCCTCAAGTGTCTCCCAGTAAGGCAATATTCCCTCATGACCAAATGTATTTTCATGGAAGACTGGAAATGAAAGACACGACGTGTGTGACAGTGATACTTGCGTCTATCATGTGATATCAAAACAAAGCAACAGTAAGACAAACACACCCACACTAATATATATGTGTTTGTGTGTATAATATATATATATATATATATACACACACCATAGGTTTCTTTCAATTTCTGTCTATCAAATATACTTACAGATGTCTTCTACTCTGGCTCAGGACTATAGCAGAAAACACTTGCCCAAGGTACCACTTAGTGGGACTGAACCCAAAACCATGAGATTGAAAGCAGACTTCTTAACCACACAGCCACATCTGTGTCTAAGATCATATCTAATATAATCTGACCGAAAGGCAGCGAGCTGGCAGAAACGTTAGCATGCCGGGCAAAATGCTTAGTGGTATTTCGTCTGCCTTTACGTTCTGAGTTCAAGTTCTGCAGAGGTCGACTTTACCTTTCATCCTTTCAGGGTTGATAAATTAAGTACCAGTTGCACACTGGGGTCGATCTAATCAACTGGCCCAATCCCCCAAAATTCCCGGGCCTTGTGCCTAGAGTAGAAAAGAATATTTTTTAGGTGGTGAGCTGGTAGAAATGTTAGCACACTGGGCGAAATGTGTAGCAGTATTTTATCTGCCTTTACGTTCTGAGTTCAAATTCTGCAGAGGTCGACTTTGCCTTTCATCCTTTCAGGGTTGATAAATTAAGAACCAGTTGCATACTGGGGTCGATCTAATCGACTGGCCCCAACTCCCCCAAAACTTTAGGCCTTGTGCCTAGAGTAGAAAAAAAAATGATAATAATTTGACGGAATTTAAACAGAAATTAATGTAGTCTTACTTAATGCGTCATCAACATCAGCACTTTGAACACAGGGGTGAACTGTAAAATTATCCAAACAGAATCTTTCATTTGTAGGCATTTGGATAATGTTGAGTGTGACCTCAGGAACAATACCATCCAGATCACACTTACATGTCACCCTGCCATACACTTCCCAGTCATTTCCCTTCTGATTGGTTCCACACTGAAAGAAAATAAACCAATGAGATTACAGTAAAAAAAATACGAAGTAGTAATTTCAGTGAATATTTCACAAATTCTTGTGTAATGAATGATGTTATATTCGGTTATCAGCTAAATTTGTTTGATTTTTTTTTCTTTTTTACTCGACAATCCATGTTATCATCATCATCATCCAGTGTTTTAAATCCAGGTTTAGTTCCCTCAATGTCATAGCAACTGCCCTCACACCATCTCGCCCAGTTTTGGGCATTCTCCTTTTTCAAACCAACCCTCAAATGCAAAAATCACCCCGGGTCCTATATGCAAAGTTAGACCTACATTACATGTTTTAATGCATTAAGAACTTTTTTCTTGAATATGTGCTGCTGAAATTGGGGGCATCTAATATGACCAGGCATTTTTTAAACCATCAAATATGTAATTTTATTTTAAAATTATAAAGGGAGCTTACTCTGTCGCTACGTACTGAAATAAAACATGTTAAATGAATAGAAGGTGATAAATTCTGTAAATTTTTCCTTCCGTAGAAAAAGGAAATAATAAATGATTTCCTCTATCATTTTGATTATAGAACCCATGCTAGCATGGAAAGCGGACGTTAAACGATGATGATGATGATGATGATGAAAGGAAAGAAAAAAAAAGCAAATAAACAAGATTTCACAACTCAATTAACACAATATCATCAATTGATAACAACATGCTTATGTAAATGTCACTGTATAATAGATCCTCTAGTTTAGAGAGTGTGAAGGTCATCTAAGTTACTTTTAATATCCGTCACAAAATTTGGAAGGAAAGATAAGTAGACAGAATAAGCATCCTATGTACTACACTAAAATCTCTATTGCTACAATTTTGTCGGTCATGAGTCTCTCTTTTGTCTTTAACATTTATTTCTATTCATTCAATGCAAAAAGCTTAGCTAAAAAAGAAAAAAAAAAAAAATTAAAGAAAAAGCCAGGAATGTAGTATGAAGGTACTTTCTAACAAACAGATATATAGTTAATCTTACGTTTTTATGATTGTAATTTTAAAATACTAGTACTTTAATTTTAATTAGTTATTCTAAGAAATACTCTTACCACTGCCACTAGTTTGTCATTAATGCTCTGTGAGTTCTTTTTATATTGATACACATGCTAATAATAAGTTTATTGAAGAAATAAGCCTAGGGAACTACCACACTGTCATCTAATCCAACCTGCTATAAATGACAGCCAAAATCCCTCAGATTACACCCTACCATCTTAAAAGCAAAGAACACATTAGACAATGCAGTCCTAGAAATAAAGGAACTCTATTAGTCAGGGATGACCATCCATCTGCACCTGTATGTGCAGGGATGGACATGATTATTATTTTTTTTTTTTAGGAGAATTACATGCTTGGACAGTTCCTCCAGTATGCAAGACTTCCTTGTCCATGCCATCAATGTTTATCTAAGGGACAGGTCACCACCAATAGGGTTTGGCACCAGTATATTACTACAGGTATTGCTTTCAGAACGTAATGAGCCTGAATAGACACTGCTTGACTATAACAGTTCTACCAATCCACAATCCTAGATCGGTATTTTTTTATGGACAAAGCAAAGCTGACTTTCGTGGGATTTGAACTCAGTGTGCAAAGAGTTGTAACACATACTATGAGGCATTCCAGCCAATGCTCTAATGACTCTGCCAATTTGCTATGTGTGTGTGAGTGTGTGTGTGTATGCATATATATGCATGTGTGTATGCATATATATATATGTGTGTGTGTGTATGCATATATATATATATATATATATATATATATATATATATATATA
>NC_068986.1:21318760-21347875 GCF_001194135.2 Octopus bimaculoides | reverse complement strand
CATGAGATGCACCATTTTGAGCGTGGCCGTTGCCAGTACCTCCTGACTGGCTCCCGTAGGATTTTCGAGCGAGATCGTTGCCAGTGCCCCTGGACTGGCTTGTGCGGGTGGCACATAAAAGACACCATTTCGAGCGTGGCCGTTTTCGTGCGGGTGACACGTAAAAGCACCCACTACACTCTCTGAGTGGTTGGCGTTAGGAAGGGCATCCAGCTGTAGAAACTCTGCCAAATCAGACTGGAGCCTGGTGTTGCCATCCGGTTTCACCAGTCCTCAGTCAAATCGTCCAACCCATGCTAGCATGGAAAGCGGACGTTAAACGATGATGATGATGATGATGATATATATATATATATGTGTGTGTGTGTATAATATATAATAAATATAATAATAATAATGAAATTATTGTGTATAGTGCTCAGGTGCACTACAACTCACCAAAGGTGCATGTACGGTACAGAGAATTATGTACAAAAGTCAGGAAAGTGAACAGTGTAAGAGTCATGATATACATGTGTGCATGCGTATGGAGGTGATGATATCAGGTGTAGTGTTGGCAAATTTCAGGAAGCATGGAGGTTTTAAAGGAAGCAATGCATCTGTAGTGGCGCGTGTGGCCGCCATCTTGGGAAGTGCCATTGCGCATGTGCAAGGGACTTGCCGTCAGCGGAAGTACCTGGGCACACATGCGCAAGGCAACAGGTGGAGAGAGAGCAATAGCGTTCGCTCTCTTCTCTATCTAGCAGCTGTCGTGACAACACGTATCTCCCAGTGCTCTCTCAGCTCGATACCGACATGTGGTCGAAGCTTCCTTGGTATTCTAGCGGCATGCCTGTTCACCCAGGAACGAAACGGCTCTACACCAACCTAGAATAAATTATTGATCTCTTGTTACTGTTATCCCTGGTGTTGTTGTATTTCTGGATTTTAATGATTAATATAAGAACTGGGGAGAGATGGCCGAGCCGTCATATCTCATCCAATTCTTATACATCTATATATATATATATATGTATATATATATATATATTAAAAAGAGAAGAAAACAAGATGAACAATTTGAAAATGCTTATGACCAGAGTGACTTGAGACTCAACAACAACAATAATAATAATGGTACTGAAAACTTTAAATAGATTTTACTTACAATAGCAGCTCTAACATTTTCAGAGACACAAATATAGATTTGATTTCTCCCCTTGTGTGTATTAGGTCTCCAAGCAGGTTGCTGTGAAATACAAAGATATGAACTAAGGATGAACAAAAATTCAATCATTTATTATCGTATCAAATCATATCAAATCAAAGCTTCAAAAATGAATAAGAATACTATCCTTATTAACTTTTGTAAATATCTTTTGATATATACATATCAAAACATTACTGCTATATTCTCTTTGCTGAGGATCCAGTTGGGTTAAGGGCTTGTGTTGGTTAACCCCAAGCCACATGGTCACAGCAGATGAGGTATCTCATGGAGATGGTGACAGACTGGGGATCTGCCCAATGGGTTACCCGAGAGGACCCAGGAATATACTGACAAATGGTGAATGCAGCAACATGCTGCAATAGCACATCTTTTCCCACCTGACTGGGACACTGTATGTGTATGTGTGCGTGTAAATATATATAACTTTGTCTTCATCCTTAGTCAGAAGAAATCTACATCTTAATTCCTAACAGATAATATACTTAGAATAAATTTTTTGTCAATATACAAAGATTTCCACTTACTTTTTGATTTCCGGCAGCAAAGATTGATTTATTGGCAATTTTAGCATTGATTGACGTCAAATTAACATCGCGTATTTTCCCTAAAGGTACAGTTTCAATCAGAAATGTGGATATATCATTGAATAAAGAATTCTGAAAATACCAGAGGAACATTTCTGAGAAGTTACATATATACAGAGGATATTCAAACAATTACTACTCAGATTATAATCTGAATTATGCTTTCTTCCATCTTGTAGATTCCAAACCTACAGGTAATTGTAGGAAAATAAACACAATGAGATCCAAATACTTTATTAAATGGATATCACATATTGTTAAGAACCAGTCGAGAGTTACAAAAATCCAAGACAACATGTTATTGATCTGTTGGGTAAAGGATTATTTCTTCAGGCAAGCACAGTGGTATATTCAAGACCCAGTAGCATAGTGAGAAGTGGATGACGGGGGTGGCTCTTTCATGGGGGTGACACTTTTGAGTCTGTTGCATAAGTATGTGTAGAGGTGGAAACAACAAACTCATGGGCAGCACATGCTCTAGCTACACCACTGCTTTGTAGTATTAAACGTAGCACTGTGTAATACATTAGTGTAGAAGATAGATTTTATACATTTTACAAACCTTCTTAGATATACTACTACTACTACCACCACCACCACCATCATCATTTAATGTCTGTTGTCCATGCTGGCAAGTCAGAAGGCTGCACCAGACTCCAGCCTGTTTTGGCATGGTTTCTACAGCTGGAGGCCCTTCCTAATGCCAAACCACTCTGAGAGTGTAATGAGTGCTTTTTACGTACCACCAGCACAAGTGCCATTTGCATGGCACTGGTATCTGCCATGATTATGGTTTTACCTGGTTTGATGGGTTTTCTCAAGCACAGCATAATGCCAAATGGTTTCAGTCTTTGGCTCTGTGAGGCCCAACGCTCAAAGATGCTTTTACATGACACTGGCATTGGTGCATGGGTGCCATTTGCATGACACCAATATCTACCACAAATGTGATTCTGCTCGGCTTGATGGGTCTTCTTCTCAAGCACAACATAATGCCAAAGGTCTCAGTCATTGCCTCTGTGAGGCCCAAAAGGTGCTCTTTACATGCCACCTACATGGTTGCTGGCTATGTGGCACCAGCATCGGCCACATGATAACAACTCTGTCACCTCACAGCCTTATAAAAATCTATAGTGATAAAAAAAAATCTATAATAGTAAAAAGAAAAAAAGAAACAAAAACAAATTCAAACCCTTTGACTTACCTCATTATTTAAGTGTGAAGTATGTACAATATCAGATAAGGCACTCAGCAAACCGTGACACAATGTTACACCAGGACTAAATAAAAGAAAGATACAGAATTATGTGAAAGATCTATTGCTTCTTTTTTTTTTTGGAAGGGGTTTCATTTAAAGCAGGGGTTCTCAACTGAGGTCCATGAGACTCTTGGGGGTCCATGTAAGATTTTGTCAAGATTTATCTGCAATAAATTGGTTGTACTTCCACGATACACAAAATGTTTTAACAGTTTTTCTTATACAGTTCTTTATAATATTTAATTATAAAAATGTAATGGGATTTTTGAAACATTGAATGACTAGAAATCAAAAATGTCCGTAGGTAAAAAAAATGGTTGAGAACAACTGATTTAAAGAAACACAATCCTTAAGTCTTTTAACTTGCTTCAAATTTCAGTCACTAATTCCTTTGTTGACATTAATCAGGATATTAAAATAGGTGCAGAAAATTGCAACAAATAACAAAATGCTATGCTGGAAAGGATTTATGCAACCCTTAGAAAAGTGGCAGAAGCTTATCCCGAGATTATGGCCTGCGTATGGCCCAATATTCTTAGAATGTAAGGAGTTAAGGGCCAAAACATTTTCATAAGGAGGGTACATATTCTTTACTGAATGTCTTCTGCTATTCAGCTTGTTCTAGAGAGTTTCTGACCAAATGCTCTGTAGCTTGACTTTTGTGATTCTTAAGCATGGCCACTACTCTATTTGGTTGTTTCAAAGTATCACCATCATTATTTAATGTCCATGTTCCATGCTGGCATGGGGTGGATAGTTTGACCAGATCTGATGGAGCCAAGGACTGCATTGTGCTTTGGCATGGTTTCTATGACTGGATACCCTTCCTAACGCCAACTACTTTACAACATGTGCTGCGTGCTTTTTTTCATGCTGCCATCATCAGTGAGTCTACAAACATCAAGAGGTAACCTTTATGCTAGGAGATGGGAAAATGATATGAATAAAGTACGAGAGAAAAGGGCCAAAGCAGAAGAGGTTTCGTTTTCAACCAAAATTAATTTTTATGAATAAAAAATACTATCTAAACACCATTAAGCAATTTCTTTCAGAGAATCAAAGTAAAGGATGTTTTAAAGCTTAACTTACATTTCAATAAGGAAAGATTTGGAATGAGATGCTGAATCCACAAATGGTAAACAGCAGAAAAGGAACTGGTCCTAAACAAAAAGAAAATTAGAAAAAATACATTAAATAAAAATGTGAATAGTTCAGAGATTGTGTCAAAATTGACTTTGGTGGCATTTGAATTCAGGATATAAAGAGCTGGAAAAAATGCTACTAATTGTCTGATGTGCTAATGATTCTGCAAGGTTGCCATCCATCAAAAAATTTTTTTTTGCACAAATAATAACAATGTTTTCAGCCAAGAAAGAACTCTTAGCTACTTCATTACAACCTACCATAGATAATGGATTACAAGATGAATGATTGACACATAGAATTAATGGGATCCTCGATCCATCATATTTCCCTTGGACATTTGCCACACACTACTTACAAACATCAACAAATAAGAAATTCATTTGTAAGCCCTATGGACACAAGAGAAAAAGCTAGAAAACTTCTGAGGTAGGAGGAAACAGGTGATGAAAGAGTAGGAGTAAAAAAAGAGAGGCTGACTTAAAGAAAACAACAACATAGAAATATGAAAGTTCAAAAAAATATTTTGGAATATGGCACAATTTACCTTATTTAAAACAATAACAGGAAAGAGTTTTCCACCAGCAGTGTTTATAGAATAGAATGGACTTTTATCTTGGTTAGAACATTTCTGTTCAGAGTTCTGAAACAAAATAAACACATGACACTTTAGAAATATTTTAAATGTAATACGTCTGGCTGTGAGCAACATTCTTACGTTCATATTAAAAACTATATTTGCAGTAGGAGTTAGATGAATTAAATTTCAGAAATGGAAGTGACCCTTGCTGTATGAATGGCAACTTTAACCCTTTTGTTACCATATTGAAAGTGAGACTGTAGTTTACAGTCAGAAAACACATGTGAAGAGAGGGGGAAATACAAACTCACTCACACACATGTGCATGCATACATACACACACACACACACACACACATCATCACCATTTAATGTCTGCTTTCCATGCTGGCAAGGGTTGGATGGTTTGACAGAAGCTAGCAAGCTGGAGGGCTACACTAGGCTCCAGTCATCTATTTTGCTAAGGTTTCTATAGCTGAATGCCCTTTCTAATACCAACCACTTTACAGAGTGTACTGGGTGTATTTTAAGTGGTGCCAACAGTACAGCTGCTTTATTACATGGCACTGTCATGATTGCTGTTTTGTGTAGTCTGGCATGGGTGCTTTTTTTATGTGGTGCCAGCATGGGTGCTTTTTTATATGGCACCATAAGAATATGATTGTGAATACAAGTAGCCAAAATAGTGTTCTTCTGAAGGGTCTTCTCTTTTTTTGAGTAACATTATTCACCAGAGTGCATAACTCAGAAATCGGAGAGGCTCTCCAGGTAGAGCCACTATTTGTCTGAATTGAAAGATCACAGCCCTGACACTATGGATATGTCGTAAAAATGTCTTAAGAAAGAACTACTGGACAGGTTTTATGGGAAAAAAAAAAAAACCAACTGGCAGGAGACACAGGGGTAGACCACAAGCAAGATGGTCAGATAACGTCCATGTGCTTGGTTGGTCTCACTTGGAATCTAACTGGATCAATTGGAGATGGTTGCTTCTGACAGGACCCAATGGAAGGCATGCTTGAGGACTCTGCTCCCATAACCTTCCCACAAATAAGTGGGCAAAGAAGATCAGATGACATGAGGCTTCTTCAGTTTCCCAATTTCACTCACAATGTATTGGTTTACCAGTAGCTATAGTGTAGAACATCATCAGCTGACAACATTCATACAGTGGGACTGGACTTCTAATCAAATGGTTCCAATGCAAAACTCTTAACCACACAGCCACGCCTGTACCTGTAAGTTCTTAACCACACAATCAGATTAGAAGATAATTTTAAGATTTAGAACAAAAAAAAAAAAATACCTTGTTCAATTTAGAGTTTGTTCTGATGCAATTAAAAAGGTTTTTTGTAAATTCAGTATTCTGTGGAATTGGAACATATTGGTCTTTTTCAGTCAGGACTGTCCATTTCTCAACTGTAGGAAATCGCCTGCAAAATAATTAGATAAGTATGATGTATAGAACCCATAATAAGTGCAGAGAATCAGCAACTGTTGTGCTCTGATATAATCAACCTTACCTGCACCTACCACAGCCACAATATCAGGTATTAAAAGTGCCTCTAAATAGTCACATACTTTGCGAGAAATAGCAACAAAATCACTCTCAAATCAAATCTATTGAGGTCAGATAGTTGGGGCATGAATCGTTGCAGTGCATCACTGCAGCTACCATTTGTTGGTATTTACTCAGGTTGACCTAGGCAACCCTCTGAGCAGTGTCTTAGTCACTCCCTATTTCTGCAAGCTACTTCCTTATCCACTATGACCATGTGGCAGACCAACATGAGCTGTCACCCAAGCTGGATCCTCAGAGAAGGGAACACAATCACAATATGCAGGATCTAACTCGGAGAATCAAGCAACATCACCAAACAGTCTGAGCTGATACTCCTGTATTGTACAAGTAACCTACTGTCATAATATAAAAATGAAGAACACACTTGAAAATGTAACCGAAAGTATACTATATTGAGATAAAAAAAAAGATGGATGGTCATGACTTGGAGTGCCTTTGATCATAGGTTCGCTTGATCAGAATCAATTTGGGTCCAAGTAACAACAGGCATAGAAAAATAGATTAGATGGTGGAGAAAATATATATCCAAATTGCAACATCGCATCCCACACAATTAAGCAGTGTATGTCAGCTAGAAAGAGATATAATATATCTAGAATGATAAATCTAGGTTTTACATAGTTATGTATTTTAATAACTGCATGCTATAGGTTTGCTGGGAGTTTAACAACAAGAAAGTATGTGTTAAGCATAAATTAAGGCAACCTTTATATCTAAATCATGTGATATCATCATCAGCATTTAATGTCCTTTTTTCCTTCCACGCTACCATAGGTGAGATGGAATTTGTTGAGGTAGATTTTCTACAGCCAGGTGTCCCTCCTGTCGCCAACCCTCACTTGTTCTCAAGGAAGGTAATATTTCCCATGGCCAGATATGTTTTCCATGAAACACTAGAAACAAACGACACCACTTGTATGATGGTGATGCTCGTTTACAACCAACACATGATATCAAAACAAAGATATATACAAGGCTTTGATTGGCCTGGGGCTATAGTAGAAGACACTTGCCCAAGGTACCACTCAGTGGGACTGAACCCAAGACTACATGGTTGGGAAGCAAGCTTATTAACTATGCTTGCCCCTATATATATATACAAGTTGCAAAAAGGAATGACTCTGTAGTTAAGAAGTTTGCTTCCCAACCATGTGGTTTCAGATTCAGTCCCACTGTAAAGTACTTTGGCTAAGTATCTTCTACTGTAGCCACAGTCTTGTGACTGGATTTGGGAGATGGAAATTGAAAGGAGAAACTTTTTATGACATTTTAGAATTCACCAGGTTAGCAAAATGAAAAAAACATAATCCAGATCCTCCAGAACATAGTTTGGAAAATTCTACCATTAGACACAGTTTGTTGGTCCTTCAACTTTTAACTACCATACAAACAGTGAGAGAGAGGTGGTATTTTTCTTTTACTGGTGGTTTAAAAGTATATATGTGTTGTGTACATCTATCTTTAAAGGTATACTGTTAAATCAAAATAAGTTTGTCCACTTCAATCAGCTAACTTCATTTTAGCACAGTGTATCAACTCTACTGAGATATCTGTGATTAAGTATGCAAAAGTTGATGTTGGAACAATTACATAGATATTGATTACATGATGGAAGGTTGTTGCAGTTCCTTTTAATGCTGGAAATCAAAAATGCTTCATGTCCTTGATACAGCTGTTCCTATCTTTCAGGTTGTACTAATTATTAAATATTTTGTGATATTTTGGGCATGACATCAGGGCCCAGAACCTTAGCACACACTACAGGGAAGATCAATGGAAAAAGGGGAAGGGTGAAACCCAAAAAGACGTTGGCTGGATGTCATCAAAAAATGGATCAGAAGATTTCTGGCTGAATATTGCACAACCAAAGGAATCAATGGAAAGAGCTGGTGCATGTGCTCATGGTCCCTGACCTTCAGCAATGAGTAAGGGAATAGCCAAGACTATATATCATCATCATCATCATCGTTTAACGTCTGCTTTCCATGCTGGCATGGGTTGGACAGTTTGACTGAGGACTGGTGAGCCAGGAGGCCGCAACAGGCTCCAATCTAATCTGGCAAAATTTCTACAGTTGGATGCCCTTCCTAACGCCAACCACTCTGAGTATAGTGGGTGCTTTTACCTGCCACCAGCACGAGGGCCAGTCAGGCGGTACTGGCAGTGCCACACTCAAAAGGTGTTTTTTACATGCCACCTGCACAAGAGCCAGTCCAGCGGCACTGGCAATGACCTCGCTCGAATGTGGTTTTCCACGTGCCACTAAGGCGACACTGGTAGCGATCACGCTCGAATGGTGCTTTTTAAGTGCCACCGGCACGGGAGCCAGTCAGTGGTCCTAGCAATGATCACGCTCGGATGATGCTCTTAATGTTCCACTAGCGCAGATGCCAGTCAGGCGGTGCTATCATCGGCCACGTCAGCGAATTTGATTTCGATAAAGTATATATATATATATACACACACACACTTTATTTGTGTATTAAAGTTACCATTGGTTTCATGTTAAGAAAATATCTCAGCAATTCTTTAAGCTGATCACATAGAAAGATGCCAATGAACACCAATTTTTCTGTGATATACTTGAAGAATTGTTGAGATATTTTCTTAACATGAAACCACTGGTAGCCTTAATACACAAATGAATCTTTATCAACCAATGCGGTATGGAGCACTCATTCTCATTGTTCGATATTTACATTTGTATACACACACACACACCTATGTTTCAGTATATATGCATTGTACTGATTTATGGCCAAAGGTGCTTTCGTCATGTACATCTTTTGGTACTACTAAAGCAGCGCGGACCCGAACGCGCAGTCGCGCGTCCGGGTCCGCGCTGCTTTAGTAGTACCCATCTTTTTATATGTTTACATCGTCCAGTGTGTCTATTTCTTTTATTTGAAGATGGTAGGGTGTGATTTGAAATAATTTGGCTGCTATTTTTAGCACTCTTTATATTTTAGAATACAAAGGCGTGCGTTGGGACAGTGCATACAGAGGGGAGTCAAACAAGACATCTCACAGGAACTTTGGTACGTTACAGCCCCTAGCTCAAGTCATCCCGTTTCATCTTTAGAGGTTAATATAGTATTCATAATAATAAGCTTTGCACTAGAAACACACACACACACGTAATCCCTCTCCCCAGACACAATAGATAAACTAAGTCTTTTGACAAATATAGGGTCTCCATCGTGAAAAGCAATGTTGGAATACTAGTCACCTTGCCGGAATCGTTCCTCTCCGAGAGAGAATATTGTAACTAGTTGAGAGAAGAAATGATAAATAGAGCTGTTTGTAATTGTAAAGTTCCAGATATTATGAAAGATACTATGTTTTCAATATTTTAATCAAGCTCTGAACAGTTAAATAAAATTATTGCTCGACAAGCATAGCATTTTCGATATGCAAACCCGACAACCGGTACTTAGTGTTTGTACAATGGAGAATGACAATTGTTGTATGATTATGAGTTTTGCGACGAAAATTATGGCATCAAATATAAGATTCTTAATAAAGTTAACGGTTTTATGCATTATTGAATGGCTGATATGTGTTTTCCACGCAGTGATTGTTTTAGTTTCAACATGGTCTCAGATCAAATCACTTGCCAGACAAGTACATCTCCGAAGCATTAATTTTGAAGTAGTCTCGAGTTCATAAACGAAGACTGGAAAGTATGTATATACCATGCATTTACTGAAGTAATCAATATAAAAGATAAAATTACTCACTTGGGGGTTTAAAGAGATCTAACATACTGTTCTGTCGTGAAGTGGAAGACAGACAGTCAAACCAATAAAGTGAAGAGAGTAAATTATGATAGATGTTACGCGTAAAATTGTTTGTCATACCAAGAAATACTTGAAGCAAAGCAGTTTATTTGGTTAATGTTTACAGTTTATTTCATTAGCTTGAAAAATAAAATGCTTGTTACAGAAATCATTAAACAAACTATTATTCTTCTAATAAAAAGGAATAACAGTCATATTCATTATTTTCAACCACTGTCCGCATACCGGAGATGTCCGTACATTGATTTTTGCTATTAGTCTATGGAGTACACCTACACCTAAAACAGAAACCACGTCACCTTACCGAATAGATTGAACTTCCAGTTCAACTATAAAGATAACACAATTTATGATTGCTATACTCATTTGAGTGTGACTACACATATGCTATAGTAGTTGGCAAATCCAAAGTATTCATCTGAATGTAGTAATCGTTATTTATACTCCCTAAGCATATTACAGGATACACAGAAATTATATATACATATATAAATGGACAGGGTCGATTATTTTATGACGATTGAAGAGCACAACATTGCTTTGTGTTTATATTTCTAACTAATTAACCATATGCCTGTATGGACATAAATAATACAATAGGTTACATACACATATGTACGTTAGTAAACATATACATATATATCAATACATCGTACATCTATAGATACATAGATTTCTCAAAGCTTAGTCATAAGCAGATGTGAACAGTCGAATAGTTTTATCCAGGATTTTTTAATAAAAATTGTTATTTTAGAAATACATTTTATTAAGTACTAATCCAGTAAAACGAATGCAAATTACATACGAACATTATAACAAACACATCAACACAAAAATAAGGGCCACCCTCAAGTTTGTTTATATTAAAAGACGACGTACACTTCAACTATGTAACTGTTATAATGGGAAAATAAAAATGTAAAAAAAGACCTTGAAAATATTAGGTTCTGAGATGTTCCCGACGATCCCATGTAATACACCCACAGTGACCGGATCTTCATCTTGTGTTTTGTTTGTAAACTATCCCATAGATGTATGAGGCGAATGTAAACTCGCCATTTTCATTATAACAATCACATGACTATACAGACAGTAACGTGATCAACATGTTAATTAGTAAGGTGCCCCCCTTAGAGATTTCATTAAAAACTTATCTTGACTCAATTTTAGGAAAATACTTTTGTCTATAAAGTAATAATAGGCATAACTACAGAACTGTGCCCCCTCATCGACTTTGTTTCCTCATAACTTCCTTAAAAACGCGAAATTTTCAGATACGTTTTTGAGGGTAGAGGTTACGATTATCTTAAAACTTTGAAAAAAAAAAAAAGTTTTTTTGAGGTGTTTCGGATGATATTTACTCCAGTTTTCCAGAAAAATCTGCCAGCATAATAATCATATCTACTACAGGCACAAAGGTGAAAATATGTGGGAGGTGGTTAATCGGTTACATCGATTCCAATGCGCAACTGGATGAAATAAACATCAGAGATACTTTGCTAGTTTCAATTGCAGTGCCTATTTCCTTGATTTTTTTTTTCAGTTGTCTGGGTTCCAAACCTATCTTCTGCTGGATATAGCGCATTGACCTAGACGGAAAGCAGCCGACCTCAATGAAGAATGAGGCCGCATGCCAACCCTTGACAAGGTTCTCGTCGACTGCGTGATGATATTTCGATTTCTTTGGTGGGGAATATCGAGTCTATCCTTCCAGGGCACTGTAGGTTCCACCACAGTTATTCTTTTTGTATTACTGGAGAGCTGGAACATGTCTGACCAGCATAATATTACCCCTGTCTCCCCTAGGAAGACTGCTCTGCCCCTCAGGTCCACTTGCGTTTCCCAGTCTGAGGCTGAACGGAAAATAGAAAATAGGTCCCCATCCATTGCTTTCGCCTTGGGAGCTTAGTCACCTTAATCGTAATCTATCCTCTCTATAATGTATCTCTGGAAAATTTAAAGTATGCTTTTCTAAGACGTACTTCTGTAGTCATGCCTTAATGAATAGATCTAGTATTTACTAATCAACGTGTCTATTATGTTCCAGAAAAGTGCCTTTTGAAGATAATATATCTGCTTAGATATAGTGCGTTTTCTTTTGCGTTTCATTGCTTTTATAGTTGATAGTTGGCCACAGTTCATCTGTGATCGAGCATACTTATGATTAAAGGCATCCATCTATGAATAGCCCATCCTTTCCTATGCAAAGTCAACCAAGAAACATATCATCCAATGGATCCTTCTATTACGGACTGTAGGGGGGAATATAGAAGAGATGTGGTTCCATACGTTATTTATACCAACTATTTTTGTTATCTACATCTGCTATTTCCACGGTTGGAATCTTGAAGAAGGAGTGGTCGTGGTTTTTCTCGTTTCTCTTCGACTTATCACCATAGATGTTCATAACAGGACTACTAGACTTTTGTTAGCTCAGTCCTCAGTGTTACTGGAAGATTACACAAAGTCTATACTCTGACAAAGAGCAACCATCAGATGAATACATACATACAATGTGTATGTTCGTCACTGTTCATACTGAAGTTGCCGATTCGTTTTCTTATTTCAAGTTAGTTAAGGGTTAATCAGTTTGTATAACCTAGCGAGAGAGAAAACAAACCAAAACAAAATTCACACTTATTTGTAATTTCAGCACCCTCAAGATTATTTCCCATAGCTCCTTTTTTGATACCAATTATACGTGACAGAATTCTTTCCTCATTTGTAAAATCCTGTCCACTGATTAAAGAAAGGTTGAGAAGACAATGCTTCGCCGATGACGACTAACTAGAACGAAACATGTGCTAAAGTGGCTGGCCAGATTAGATTTGCCATTGAGTATGAAAATTAAGAATTTTATGAAATCAAATTATTTTCTTGAAATTATCTTCATATTTTTTAGTGTTACTAGCATTGCTGCTAGTTTTTCGCTTTCTGTCTGCAACTAAACGGAAAATTTTAGTTCGTTGTAATTTTCGACATACGTCATTTAGTAGATTACAATTTGTCCAAATTACCTAAATCCATACCATTGGCTTTCCTTCAGCTTTTTGTGTATCATATTGATTCCAGATTTTTGCACAAGGCCAGCAATTTCGGGACAGGGGTAATCTCGATTACATCGACGCCAGTGCTCAACCGGTCCTTATATTATTTACCCTCGTCGGAATTTGAACTCAGAACATAAAGACGGACGAAATACCGCTAAGCATTTTGCTCAGCATGTAACGATTCTGCTAGCTTGCCGCCTTCTATTAATCACATCTGGAAGACGGCGAGTTACATAATTGTTGGCGTTTCAGACAAAATGCTTAGCGGCAACTTTGTCTTTCATCCTTTTGAGATCGATAAAATAAGGTCGATGTAATCGACTAACCCCTCCCCTTAAAATTGCTGGCTTTGTACCAAAATTTGAAACCATACTAAAACTAATCTGGTCTTTGCCTTTTGTCATTCACATTACTGGTTTTGAAATTAAATTATTTAAATCTGTGACAGAATGGGTAAATGGATATTGAATAATTTTGACTCGAGCGGGATTTAGACAAAGAATGTAAAGGGACATGACTCATGGCTTTATTCTAGCACGCTATCCCACTCTTAAAATAATACACGAATTCTTTATACTTTTTTCTGAAAAAAAGTAAGAAAAAGAAACTATGGTAGGAAACTATGTTGCTTTTACTTTCAAGGGCTAACGCGGAAATTTTAGTGAAAAGTTTTCATTCGGGAATCAAAACGAAATGACAAGAAATAAAATTATCAGTTAAAAAGTTTTCTCTTTGAATTAAATGTTTGTGTATCATTCATTTAGTTAGGAACAGTCTTTAGCAGCTTGAAATAATTTTTTTAAATGCTAATGTCTCTAGTTAAACAATCCTTTTTCAATGCGACAGGTGTCAATATTTGTAGGTTTTCCCTTTAATACCTAATGCTTGACTTTGAAAATAAATATATGGCGATCCTTGAATGTAGAACTCAAGGACCGCCAATATAATAGTATTATGCACCTTTCTAAACTAGGAGGCCATCTAATGTACTTAGACGTTTAAGTCTGATCAGATGTTCCAGCTATAATCTCATACTATTTTAAAGCATACTGTATTCAATGTGTCTCTACTTTAAGCCATACGAAACTATCTATTGCATTGGCTCGAATGCTCATATCAGAGATGCCACGCCGGTGATTAATTCAAAGTCCATTCCCAAACAAAACTACTTTATTTGAGTCACTTGAATAGCTGTCAGAAGCTGCATAAAAGCAAAAAGAAAACACTTGACTTGTATATACTATAAATACTACAGCCGTATTGACATAACTGAATCCCACCAAGCACTTATTACCTACAAAAGCCTTAAGAATACCGGCATTTCGAGTCACGTTTTCCCGGCTAACCGAAATGCATGATGGGAAATGTTATAAAGTATTCTTTAATAAACATATCATTTATTTAATTATTGTATTTCAATTTTCATATAAGTTCAAAATATTTCTGAATTTAGATAGCTTTCTCAAAACACATTTGCTAATTTAAATTTGATAACAAAATAACTTCACATCCGGTCCGTTTTTGGTGACTACTACCCGCATTTTGGCGTATTCAGTAAAACTTCGCGGTAAGTTTTACCTGTTTAGTACGTTAATTGGCCTGTTCACACCTATTATTCTCTTTGCATGATTACTTCATTTCCATTTCAAATTAATATTTGTATGATACAATTTTTACTCTATCCTTTTAAAGGCAAAAACCTAAAATTCACGTGTAGAATGTCTCCACGCTGCTTAACAAATGGCTGCCAATGGAAAACTGCTTCTTCATGTGTCATGAGTTTTCTTGTTGCTTTATTCTACAGACATTTTCCAAAGATTCACTATTAGAAATAATTTGGATGTCTATATTGAAATAACATTTATGCTATCTAGTTCTTAATTGTAAGTTTGGCCTGTCGATATTATATATTTTTATCATTTTGCCTCACTCCTACGTAATTTGAGACATCCATCATCAATTAAAATTTCTCTGATCCGTCCTGGAAAGTTTTGGGGAATAGGTAATAACCAAACCAAATGTTTATAGATGGAAACCCTTTTTTAGTTTATTAAGCCAATGACGTTTTTATTACGATATCAATGCAGAAATAATACTCAACTTGGTCTTCGATTTGCCATATGGAATTTCTGAACTATTAAATTTGATAACTTATTTAAATAGCAATTTGCTTCGAGTCTGAGTTGAAAAGATCACCAAAAAGGATAATCTAAAAATATAAATAAGTCAATTTACATTATAGTCTACCTATACCCACATTTCATTTATAGTGACTCCTTAAACAGCTGTTAAATCTGCAATTTTATTCCCACAAAGGTACCCGTTACAAATTGTTACGTACGATAAATCAGTGATAACTATGTTATAGCTACTGTAGAAACCTTTTATTTTAATATATTTGTTACTCACTAATATATTGCAAATTGTCAAATTATCTTCAAAGACCTTCTGATGAAAACATTTGTGTTCAGTATTGAAAGGTTAGATTCCAAGGGGAAACAGATGGTTGGATCTAGTTCGTATATCATCATTTAAAACGATTGATTGATGTCTTGGAGTTTCTGAGGCATCGCTTTTTGGATGTTAACGATTACTGATGTATCCATGTGTTTTTTTTTATATGTAATCCTCCCATACAAGTTTTCGTAGGTTATAGCTGTTGCACTGGACATTCAGTTGGTACTTATTTAAAGCCAGTTTAATCAAACCAAGGCGTGCCACAATCGAAGTATGGCACGATAGATCCTGGCTAGTGTAGCATCCTTACGATTCCATTACTATACCGCTATTTCTCTCGTATACATGGAGCTGTTTCTTTTTTCTCTAATTAAAATACACAGGCTGGTCATTTAAATGCCAAGTGAGCAAAGACAAAAGAAGAAAGGTTTGCAAATTTCTTTAGAATTAACCTGTAACGATTGATTCGACTCCGACAAACAGCTGGGATATACTTTCGTATAATTGACAGCTAAACTGGAGCCAGCCGTTCTTTTCTTTAAAATGACTAAAATGTAGTAGCGATATATTAAAAAAAAAGGTACTTCTGGGAAAAATGTTAGACATATTTATAGAGGTTCACTGATGGAGTTTACGACTTGGAATAATTGTTAATGTTTCGATTAGGTAATATATTTTTTGGCGACGCAGATTATTTGCACCTTTTTAATTTTTTGTTTAGCTCATTAATCATGAGTTTCGTATTCTGTTGGGCATTTCGTTTTAATTTTAGGAACTTACAAAATAAATATCTTGAAAATAGTTAACACGAGAAATACATTGGAAGTCTTCCAAATTTATGAATTGATTGCCTTAATTACTGCTTTGTTGCTCACTAGTGCAGACTTTCTAGGTTTAAAAGTTAGTAGCAAACCAACTCAGTTTCAAGAAGACAATAAAATTCCAAAGTGGATTATTTATTGATGATTGTGCCCATCATCACCTACACAAATGACCATTTACTTAGAAGAAATCAATTTAGTCTGAGTTGTGTGCTAAGATAATTGGTTTCTTTTCTTTGTGTGTGTGTGTGTGTGTGTTAATATTTTTTAATTATTAATCTAAAAGAAAGTGAAGAGCTGTTAAAATTCTTAGCACACCAGACAAAGTGCTTAGCAGCATTTCTTCTGGTTGTTTACATTCTAGCTTCAAATTCCATTCAAGTTGACTTCTTGGTGTCGTTTGGAGTCAGTGGAATGGACTTACACCCTTCTCTAAAATTACAGGCTTTGTGCTAAAATATGAAATCATTAACCTACAGATGTTTTGTGGAGCAAAATATTAATCATTTTCATGATCCTTTCTTGTCAAAATGGATTTCTTCTCCTTAATCTCTTTGAAGATATCTTTAATTCCTGGCAGTTTCTTTCACAATTTCTTGTATTTCTGTAAATTAATAAACAGTTAAATACTTATACTTCAACAAACTAATCAATTGAACTGAAAATGTCATTTTCAGTTTAGTTAATAATGGAAGCATTTTCTTAATCTGGGAAAATACATAGGAATTGACCTAACTTGAAATCAAAACACAGGTAGTGTTTTCTATGGCTGGATGCCTTTCCTAATGCCAAATCTCTAGGTCAAATGTTTAATGTTAAACCAGTCTTGAATTATGGCATGAAAGTCACACTTGCCTTGCTTGTGTATCAGTCTGTAATAATTTTCACAATGCAATTTTAGAACTGTTTGCTAGAAGACTTGCATAGTCTGTATGCTATGCATCAGTCATCCAGGCTCTAAATTATTAACCACAGTCAAAATATGAGGTATAATTTGCAAGCATAAAGCTCAAAAAAGTAATGAAAACTGAGCCCTCAATTTCTAGAATTTATATGGCTAACAATTTTTTTTTTCAAGAAAGTTTACAGATAAGACTTTGTTGTATCTTGGGAACGTCATTATGCCAATAATATAGATTAAAGAAAAGTTGATTTGCACTTATATGAAAATATTTGTAGAAAGAAATTTTCTTGGCTAAAGAGAAATTTGCAAAAATTCTTAATGGTGTTTGATTTGATTAAAATGTGGATCAGAAATCTTCAGGCAGTGGAAGTTTCAGCAAATGCCATCAGCACTAAATAAATTAATGATAACCATCATTTAAGTTAATGGTTTCTGGAAATTTTTCTCTATGCTGTTGAAATAACACTGCCTATATTTCAATTAGTTCTGAAAATATTTAACAATTTACTAAAATAATTTTTTCGTTATTAAGTTAGTATTTGAAGCACAAAATTAACTCGAAATTTTGATGGAAGGTTTTAAGTGATATTACTTTTAAAAGAGATTTATATTGTAGAATCAGGGGTGGACCCAGATAGGTTGGTATTAAAAAGGTTAATTGAATCTACTTTTCGATTGGTATTATTTTGTTAGCAGGCAACAGAACTGATCATCAACATTTTATATAATGTTTCCTTTTGTTTCAATTCATTGATTTAGGTTATGGGTTGTGCAAATGCAATATAAACCTGTCAGGTTAACTCTACTGCAAGCACATCTTAAATAACAAGTACATAAAAAGAGTAATTTAATATATTATTATTTTTCAGAAAATGTCGAAGTTTTACAAGATAGAAAATGAGACCGATAGTGAGAGCAGTGAAGAGGAGGTCATACCTCAACGTCAGGTTACAAAGTAAGTATTTTATTTTCATTAGTCATTATTGTAAAAGACAAAGATCTTTTGGTAAAGATCTTGGTAAAGACCAGTATTTTTTATGCTGGTTATTCTGTGTACCTCAGCTGTGGTAACCTTCCACTGCTAACAATTTCTCCTCAGTATGCATCATCCACTGTAACAGTCATCTCTGTACTTTGCCTGATGCAGTCTTATTTTTTTGCATCTCAACCTCTAGTGTTTTTATTTACTGAAGATTGTCTTCACTCACTGCCTGTTTCAAATATATCAATTATTGTATGCATCTGGACACAGATATATAATGGTATGGTTAAGAATTCTTGTTTAAATCTGTGTTGGTCCTGGGTTTGATTTCCACTGTGTAGTGCCTTAGGCAAGTCTTCTACCTCAGTCTTGTGTGGGTCAGAAACTTTTAGAAACAAACCATGGAAGCCTGTTGTGAATGTGTGTGTGTGTGATGGGAGTATATATGAACTGAAGAGCTACTCAGGCACCATGTCTATTTTGGCATGGTTTCTATGGCTGGATGCCCTTCCTAATGCCAACCACTTTACAGAGTGCACTGTGTGCTGCTATGCAGCACTGGCACAGGTGCTTTTTATGTGGTACCAGCACCCTCAGTTCAAATTCCGTCAAGGCCAGCTTTGCCATTCACCTTCCAGGATCAACAAAATAAGTATCATTTGAACACCAGGGTCGATTTAATCCATTTATTCCTTCCTCCTGAAATTGCCAGCCTTGCACCAAAATTTGAAGCCAAAAGTTAAATAATCAAAAGTAACTCCATCATTTAGATGACTCATGTGGAAAATCATTTTGTTCATCATCATTATCACCATTATTTAACATGTTTTCCATGCTGCATGGTTTGACAATCTGGCAAACTGCAGGGCTGCATTGAGCTCCAGTGTCAGCTCTAGCAGGGTTTCATCATCTGGATGCCCTTCTTAACATCAACTACTTTGCAGTGTTTACTGCTGTTTTATTCATCAAAAGGACCAGTATTAATTTCTTGGAAGTTTTTTTTCCTTTTCAACTTAATCTTTTCATCTTCATCTTTACTTAATGTATTCAGTGTTTTTTTTTTCGCATGAAAATGATATATTTATTTCACTTTTGTTTCTAGGACCTACCACTTCAGTGAAGAGGAAGAAGATATTAAAAGAGTGGTCCGCAGTGCAAAGGATAAGAGGTGAGTTTTACTTATAATCATCCAATTACTAAGGTTGTTATGTTTATTTTCTTAGATTTTACTCTTGAGACACATTTTTACTTGCAACTTTTTAGTGGTTTCATTAGTTTAAATCTAAATTTCTTGCTGAGATTGATAACCTTTAATTACAGTTTGTATTGAAACCCTTAATTTGCTTATAAAATTTCACTATTTGTAATTGTTTATTAGACGTAACTGCACTGTAAATAGATTTTTTATTTCCAATCATAAAATATACCATATTCAATGGTGTATAAGGTGCACTTTTCTTTTCAAAACAATGTCCCAAAAAATACATCCTGGGTCCTATACACGAAGTTATGTCTATATTACATGTTTTAATGCACTACAAACTTTTGTTTTTCCTGAATGTGTGTTGCTGAAATCCTGATGAGTCTAAAATGCCCATGGATCTTTTATACCATCAAATACAGTAGTTAGTATTGCGTTTAGTGTTTTAGTGTGTAAAATTTCTGAAACCTAGAATCTTTACCCCTTTTCCTTTTGTTTGGATTATTCTGGGTGCAGTTTTTTTCTTCGTGTCACTAACTAAACCAGTTGGGGATCACTGATAAAGTTATGAAGGGAGTTAAGTAACTGATTGAAATTAAATTTTTATTTTAATTAATGTCATAGTTGAATTAAAACACCATTTTCTCTGCTACTGAATTTTTGTATTTTTCATCATGAAACAAACAATTTTGTAATTCCAATTATTTGTAATCTTATTTTATTCATATTGTTAATCACTTATTTAAAGTAAAAAACGATTTGCAATAGACATTTAATATTTGATTTATTTTTCAAACATAAAATTATTTTTAGTTTAGATTTTATGATCAAGTTTTAAAGTAGCTTCAGTTCAAGTTTTTATTAAATTTAAGACTTTGTGAAGAGAATAAAATGAGTTAATGTGTAAGGAAATTTTGTTTCTTTGACACTGAAATTATAAGTATTTGATATATTTTGTTTTTTTCTTATAATTATTGGGCTTACAACAATAATAATCATAAAAACTTTTAATGAATTGAAACAAGATTATTCTACTTGATAAATAGATGTAGACAGAAAGTAAATTAATGGATAAAAATTTTTAAAATTGACTGTTGTAAGAAATCTTGGGAAAGGAGTTGCTGAGATTTTGTGAATCTGGTCAGTATTATTCATGATGATTATTAAGTATATAAATACTTCACCGGTCCTTGATTTTACTGATTCCGACGAAATGAAAACCCCCGAATCATCCCAATGTGATTTGAACTTGGAGTGATTCATTGTTTTATTCATGTTTTTCTTTGTTCTTTTGTTTTACTAGGTTTGAAGAGATGCAAAATGTTATTCGTCAATTAAGAAATCATAAAAAAATCAAAGATATGTCTAATGTATTGACGGGTATGTATTATTTTTTAATAATAATCATAATCCTTTCTACTATGGGCACAAGGTTTGAAATTTTGAGGGGAGGGAGATAGTTGATCACATCGACCCCAGTGTTTGATTGGTACTTAAGACCCTGAAAGAATGAAAAGCAAAGTTGACCCCAGTAGCATTTGAACTCAGGACCTAAAGATAAGAGTGTGTGTGTGTATATTAGTGTGGGATGAATATAAATTGGTGCATTGTACAAAAATACCTTGCAGTTTTAGTTCTGACTGGAGTTGTTTTATCCTTTCATTTTAAGAGTGACTTAATTTTAGTCTATGAGATTGATAAAATAGGCATCAAGTAAGGTTATGGGTTGATATATAAGTGAGACTAAAGCCCTTGGTAATGGGTGTAACAGCATCACTGCCACTTCCATGTCTTCCTTCTCCAAATTGTCTCTAGCTAAATTGTCATTTAGCTTTTACTCTGCAATAATTAACCCTTTCGTTATTGTATATATTTTGAGATGCTCTGTGTTTCTTTCAATTACTTTAAATATGACAAAGAATTTAGTAAAATAACTTAGTTATCATTCAGCTAGTGTTAGGAACATAAATTGTGACTAATGTTTGGTGGAAGATTATAATTCAAAACTTATGACAAGACATTTGTACTCAGAACCAGAGCCAGTTTCAGCCGGGTTGGTAACAAAAGGGTTAATCCCTAATTTTATGTTCTTTAAGTATATTATTCATTGGAGAAAAGACCTAACATTCACAACTCTGTGTGTCTTGTTTGTTGGTGTACTTAGACATTTATCTTGTATTATTTGATAAAAAGAAATATTTTTAATGCATTAAAATGTTTATTTTTTTTCTTTTAGATTTTGAAGCTCTTACAAAAGCTTTTGAAAAAGCTAAAAAAATTGTTGACATTGAGGGAATGCCAAGATTTTACCTCCGATGCCTTGTAGAATTAGAGGATTTTGTTAATGAGGTATGTTCTTTTTTGCTTTGAATCTTTTTTATACAATGATCTGTTTTTAAAGCTGTGGTTCTGGACCATTTTTTTGCCTGTAAACCCCCTTTCATTCCTATTTTTACTCTTCTGGCCCCTCATAACTATTCAATGTATATATATTAAAAAAATTCCTACTGTATTTTTATGATTCTATTTTTGTGGGGAATTATATAAAAAAAATTAAAATATTTTGTGTATGGTAGAAGTAAAAGCAATTCATTGCACATAAATTTAAACAAAATCTTATATGATCCCCACCAAGGGCCATCTAGACCCTGGTTGAGAACCACTGCTCTAAAGGATATATTATTTTAAAATTTGTTTTTGACTGTTAGCTAGCTTTTATTCTGAAATCTTAGGAGAGTTTTACAAGTCATTATTTCAAACGTTACAAAAATCATTATAGATGTTTGAATTTTAATAATTAGATGCTGAAATATGGCTTTTGGTAAATTTCAACAATTAGAGAAAGCAAAAAATTCTCTTTTCTATTCTGCATTACTCATTTAACCCATTACCTACCAGTGATCTCATATGAGATCAAATTTCGTAATTATCTGTCAATATTTACACATATCTAACCTTTTTGCTATATCTACTAGGTATATTTCTCTGATATTTAAATGAGGTTTGCTAATTTTTCACCCAATACCTCACTTATTTCTATTTAAAATGTTATTTTGATCATTCCAGTGTGTTTCTAAGGCTGTTTTATGCTAGAAATCAAAGTTTCAAAAAAAAATTTCAGTTAATAGAATTATGGGAGGTAATGGGTTAAATGTGAGGAATATGTAATTACAGGTCGTTTGAGGCAGATTGGGAATGGAAGTGTTAATGTGACTGAAACCCTGGGAGAAGGAAATTTTTGAGGTGTTTCTCCTTACCAGAATGTTTACACATGTTACGAAAATTCCATCTATCCATGCATCCATCTTAGGCCACTTTTCTGGCGGGGTAAAATCCTGGGTACCTCACCACTATTGGGTCCTATGAGAAACAACTGTCATTGTACTTTCTGGCTGGATTCCCAAATGAAACCAACTGAGACTGGATATTACCCAACCATCTCCTCCGTGGTCTATTCCTAGTTGGCTTGGCTTGAAGAGAGTCCATTTTGCTATTCTTTTCTGTGTTGTTCTAATCACATGTCCATAGTGAAAATTGAACCAGAAAATCTTCAGTATGTATTTTTTGCTTTAACCCATTATCATTTAAACTGGCCATATCCAGCCCACCTGTTTTATGTTCAAACTGGCCAGATCTGGCCTCTCACACCCACCCTAAAATATCATTCTAAGAATAAACGATTGATGCAGTAATCTATTTTGCACCATCAAAATCTCAAAACTACAAGATAATAACACGATTAATTCAAAACAAAAGGAATAATTAAGCATTACGTTTGACAGAGTAATATGAATGCTAAAGGGTTTGCTTGAAGTAATAAAATATGTTTTCTGTTTTTTACAGTGTTGGGAAGATAAAGAGGGAAGAAAGCAGATGAGCAAAAACAATGCTCGAGGGTTGACCACTCTTCGTCAACGTCTTCGGCGTTACAAACGGGACTATGAAGAAGAGATCACAAAATACCGAGAGGTATGTTAGCACAGCTTTGTTTTTTGATTATTTATTGGATTTGTATTTTTTTTTTTCAATCAGCCATTCAGAAAATTAGTTATTTTGACATGGCTTCTGATTGTACATCATACGTTTGGGGGGAAAAAAGTTTTCTTTTTGTCATTTAAAAGAAAAATTCTTTTATCTTTTCCAGAATCCAGATGAAGGAGATGAATATGATGAAGGTTCTGATGTTGGAGATGATGACGATGATGATGATGGTAAGTTTTTTTTCTTAATTAATTTGTATATGTATGAGATACAACTTTTTTTGGCTTGATAACCATTGCTTTAAGCCTTTAGCATTCAGATTACTCTATCATATGTAATGCTTCCTTATTCACATTGATGTGAATTAGTCATGCATTTCAATGATGTGATTTTTTTTTATGAATAATATTGTAGGGTAAGTGTGAGAGGCCAGAGATGGTCAGTTTGAACATAAAACAGCTAGAACATTTTGGCCTGTTATGGCCAGTTTAAATGCTAAAGGGTTAAGAAAACTTTTGAATGCAGTCTAATGCATTATCTTGTAGCTTCTAAATTACAAAGATGTGATTATTTTTAATTTTTAGAATGACATTGTAGGGTAGGTGCAAGAGGCTGGATCTGGCCAATTTGAACATAAAACTGGAAGAATATTTAGGTCAGATATGACAGGTTTAAATGCTAAATGTGGGTTTTAACCCATTTGACACCAACCTGTCTGATGCTGCACTTGGTTCTATGATACAAACTTCCTGTTTCAAAACGGTCTAAATTAAAACCTTCCATCAAAATTCTGTGATAATAGATACTTTACTAAATTCTTCATTATTTTCAAAATTAATTGAAACAAAAGCAGTGTATTTCTCCAGAAATATGGTAACAGAAGGGTTAAGCATTATGGAGAGTCTGCAGTTGTTCAGTATTGTAGTATTTTCTGATTCTGTATAGGAAGCATAATATTTTGGATACATATTTGTACATGAGGCAAATTTCTATGAATTGGTATAAAATATCACAGCACAAAGCCTAGTAAGTGTTGTGAATTTGAGGGTTTTGTGTTCTACAAGAATAAAGAGGGGATAGTACAAGACTGCTCTTATTTTTAAAAAAAATTTTTGTATATAAATGATGATTGAATCTTTGTGTAATGTCAGCATTGCAGGACGTTTCTGAGGTCTTTGTTCATGAAAGTTGTGCTGGTAAAGCATCGACTTGAACCCTGGCAGCCTGGGTGAAAGCCAGGAATCCTAACCACTAGACCGCATGGGATGTGTTACACTATTGTAAACTTAAACTTTGCAACTGTTTCTCTGCCATTCATTATTACCTAATGATCTCAATATTACTCAGTTAACATTATTTTGTGAAAATGCCTATAATATTTATTAATAATTCGTTTCTGTAGATAATTCTTTGTCTGGAGATGATGATAAGATGTTGGATTTTACTCGGAAAAGTGATCACGAAGCTATTAAACCCAAGGTAGGTCAATTATTTGTGTTGTGTAATTAAAATGCTTCAGTGGATGACCCTTCCACAAAATTTACAGAAGGACTTGGCTATTGTTATAAAGTGTTATATAATGGGTAGTGGATTATCAGGATCAGCATTAAGAAAGGTATCCAGCTGTAGGAGCCATGCCAAAACAGATAATTGGAGCCTGGTGCAGCTCTTCAGCTTGGCAGCTCCTGTCAAACTGTCCAACCCATGCTAGCATGGAGAACAAACGTTAAATGACATTGAAGTGAGAGCTCTGGACAAAATGCCTAATGGTATTTGATCCGGCTCTTTATGCTCCCAGGTCAAATTCTGCTGATGTCAACTTTTCCTTTCTTCTCTCCGAGGTTGTTAAAATAAAGTACCTGTCGAGTACTAGAGCTGATGTAATTGACTAACTCCCTCCCCTCAAAACTGCTGGTTTCGTACCCAATTCAGGAATAATTATATAATTGGCTATTTAGGAAAAAAAAAATACTGCCACTTACTGAAAATCAGTATGAAAATAATTGAATCTAGTTAAAACGTTTTCAAGATTAATGAAGCCAAACCATTTTTCATCATAGAGAAGAGACAGATCAAAATACATGTTGAGAAAAACACGAGCAGTTAAAAGTGAGAGTTATGCCTTCTTAGTAAATTGTTTAGAGCAGTGATTCTCAGCCAGGGTCTATATGGTCCCTGAGGGTCCATATAAGATTTTTGTGGTCCACATAGCAAAATAGCAAATTGGGTTCCACAATAGTGTTTTTAACCCTTTCATTACTGTATTTATTTTGAGATGATTACTTTATATATAACAAAGAATTTAGTAAAATAACTTAGTTATTATTAAGCTAGTGCTAAGAACGTATTTTGTGACTAAGGTTTGGTGGTAGATTTTAATTCAAAACTTATGAAAACATGACATTTGTAGTCAGGGCCAGAGCCGGTTTCAGCCGGGTGGGTAACAGGGGTTAAGGGGCTCCTGGAAAATTTTTGCTTTATGTATTGGTATTTATTGCAAGAAACAACCAGGTTTCTTTCTCTAACAATTTCCATAGCACACGTTAATGTGTGAAAAACAAAATAGGAATTTCGAAAAAGTTTCTGTAACACTAGTTTTTAAGCATTGAATGACTATGGGGGTCCACCAGAATAAAATAGTAATCAAAGGGGTCCATAGATAAAAAATGGTTGAGACTTTTAAAATGTTTTACCAGTTATTTTCTGAACATGTTCACACATTGAATCTAATGTGTAATAGAACTGTTATCTTTTATCATTTGTCTTTTACTTGATTCGTTCACCGGACTGTAGCCATGCTTTGAAGGGTTTAGGCAAATAGATCAATCCCTCTACTTAATTCTTTGTTCGGTACTTATTCCATTTGATCACTTTTGTCAAACCACTAAGTTACAGGGCTGCAAACTAATTGAAACCAGTTGTGAAGTGATAGTGGGGGACAAATACAAACACACACGCACACACACACACACACACACACACGCACACACACACACACATGAATATACATGTATACAACAGGCTACCACTCAGTTTCTAATTTCTTTTACTACCCACAAAGAGCTAAACATAGAGGGGACAAACAAGAACCGACAAAGGGATTAAGTCAATTACATCGACCCCAGTGTGTAACCAGTACTTAATTTATCGACCCCGAAAGGATGAAAGGCAAAGTCGACCTCGGTGGAATTTGAACTTAGAACGTAGCGACAGACGAAAAACCGCTAAGCATTTTGCCTGGTGTGCTAACGTTTCTGCCAGTTCGCCACCTTGCCAGCTCGCTACCACTCAGTTTCTGTCTACCAAATTCATTACCAAGACATTGGTCAACTTGAAGCTATAGTAGAAGACACTTGCTCAAGGTGCAGTGTTGTGAGACTGAACCCCAAAACCACATGGTGGCATAGCGAGCTTCCTAACCATACAGCCAAGCCTGTGCCTGGAGTAATGTTTCAACTTTGAACAAACAACTTGCAAATGCAAGTGTTACCAGTTGAAAGCTCTGCATACCAGGTACTAGCAAGTTTACGGGGGTCATCAGGAGAGAATGTGCACTGTTTCAGGGTCTTCCTCTTGATGGCTGAATAATTTGTTCAACAAGTGAAACTTTTGCTTTTGTTTTGTGCTTTGATATTCCTTGCATACCAATTGATTAATTAGCTATCATATAATATACAGTTCAATTTTTAATTAATTCTTCTATTTTTAGCAAGAGTCTTCTTCAGATGATGATGATGATGAATGGAGCGAATACGGTTCAGATGAATCTTCATCAGATGATGACGACTATGACCATATTGCTGCTTCCTTCTTGAAAAAGTAAGTCTTTCTAAAAATAGATTTTTTTTTCTTTTTTTTTTTTCAATTTAATATGAAATATTCTAATTTAAAAGTAAGATATTAGTTTCTTGGAGATTAGCATAACATGTGAAAAAAACCTAGCTTTGCATATCTTTAAATTATATTTAAATTGACATCAAGATAGTATTTTATTTTAAAGTTATTATCTTCCTTGTTGGTTTTACAATTGGCACCCAAATTCTTGGATATTAATCCCTGAAGTTTCAGTATAATTTTTCCTGTAATTTCTGTTATCAGTTAAACATTGCGAAAGAATATTCCAAACTTCAGTCTAAGTTACCCCCTTTTATATTCAACAGTAAAGAACACTTATGAGAGCCGAACAGCAAAAGGTTTTCATAGAAACCCAAAGACACCTGCCTCTGGCAAGTGTTTTGACCCTCAACTGCTTACACTCTAAGGCAGCGTTTCTCAACCGGGGTTCCCTGGAACCCTAGGGTTCCACAAAAGGTTCCTAGGGGTTCTGCGAGAAAGAGAGATAATCTAATGCTAATTTCATGATTGTAATATTACTACACATGCACAACATATTGGTTATTGTAATATTGTAATATAGACATCATCCTATCTAACCTATTATGTTATCAAAAAAATATATCAACCATATATATTTATATATATATATATATATGTATATATATATATATATATCGTCCAACCCATGCTAGCATGGAAAGCGGATGTTAAATGATGATGATGATGATATATATATAATGTGATATTTACCAAGTGAACTACAATGAAAAAATATGAGAAAGATAAGGCATGTAATTTTTTCTGTGCAGGGGTTCCTTGAGACATGTAATTCATTTTAAGGGTAAGAGGGTTGAGAAACACTGCTCTAAGGGGACTGGGTCACATCCTGGCCATGGCTCCTGGATACTCTTTTGCAGCCACTTCTGTGCTATTGTCTATGTTGCAACCCTCCTGGATGGTAAAGGTACCCCAGAGCCAAGGTATTTTAGGTGTTGTGATCAGTTCAATCTAAGACACCAATTGACTGTAGGGTAAATTATGCCTTTTGAAATTCATTTCCATTCCTCCTTGGCCTGATCCAGTTGGAACTTGTCTCTGCTGCTTCTGCTATTGCCTTAAGAGTTCTGGTTTTCTTTCTCTCAGGAATTGAGAGCCACTTAAGATGATCATATGCAGATTAATCCCCAACCCCTCTTGCACCCACCTCTATGGTGAGGACAATGGTTTGGAAGCCAGATTTTCTCAATCTGATGGTTAGACTGTCATATTTTTCAGTCTTTTAGATCTGGGCTTCCTCCATTCTGCTTTCACAATGAGTTCAATCAGAATCACTCGTTTTGATGTATGGTGAGTTAAGAATATTGTGAGCAGTGTAAATTTTGTTGGAGTAAGTGATGTAAACCTTTTACAATTTGTTGATATAAGAGAACGGAGCGGTTTAGTGAAGTAGCTGAAGATTTGTTGGATTGACAGATAAATTCACTCTAGGTATGGCATGGAAACATACAGAATAAGATTTTAATATATGTCAATAATTTATGTAAAAAAATTTATTTGTAGATTTAACTCTTTAGCATTTAAACTGGTCATATCTGGCCCAAATATTCTACCTGTTTTATGTTCAAACCAGCCAAATGCGACCTCTCGCACGTACCATACAATGTCATGCTAAAAATGAGTAATTATTGGCACAGGTGTGGCTGTGTGGTAGGAAGCTTGCTTCCC
>NC_068986.1:21303760-21316260 GCF_001194135.2 Octopus bimaculoides | reverse complement strand
TTTGCAATTATTTCTGCTATATATGATTACAACCCCAATATAGCTACTAACATGAAGCCAGAAATGTGGCAAAAGTAAGCTTCTTTTCCTTTTTTCAAGTCCTATTCAATTATGGAATTTTATTATAAAATGTTCTCTTTGGTATTTTTATGTTTTCCAGGAATCTTTATATTTCTGGAAGATTTTTATATAGATCTCAGCTCTATTATAATGTTTTGTAGCTTTCCAATTATACTTTTAGCAGCACTCAAAATAGAAATGAAATGCTAACCATTTATGCTTCTAGACACAGGCATAGCATTGTGGTTAAGAAGCTTACTTCGAAACCATGTAGTCTTGAGTTCATTCCCACTGTGTTGCACCTTGGGCTATGCACCCTGGACTATATTTTATTGCCAGTTTATGAAGTTTCATTTCCAGAAGACTAAACTGATTAAATTTTAGTAAAAGGTTTTTGAGTATAAAAATAGAAGTTTTCCTGAAAAATAAAAAAAATATTTTAAAATCAAGAATTTGCTAGGTATCACATACCACAACATGTAAAACTTGGTAATTAAAATGATTTTTTGTAGTTTCAATAGTGTTACCTTGAAAAAAAAAATTTCTATATTGTTGTTTGATACATTTATGAATAATAATAATAATAATAATAATGATGATTAATATCTTCTAATTAATTTTATTTCTATTTTAGCTGTTTGTCATATGTAACTAAACAATTAGATCATCTTATTGAAAATACTGATATATTAGTAAGCGAGAATATCCCAGAAGACAGTGAAAATATGGAGGTTAGTATTATTGTTAATCTTGGTTAACCATTTTAATGTATGGGTCTTGTAAAGACAGTGAGCTGGCAGAATCGTTAGCACACCACGTAAAAATGCTTAAAAGAAAGAATAACGAACTGTAAATAATAGTTTTCTTTGAGACTTTCTGGCAGATAGAATTGTTAGAGGATGAAACAATGCTATTTTTTTTTGTCTTTTTTTCAGACTTCACCCTACCGTGTTCGTGGTTGTATCTTGACAACTGTAGAAAGGATGGATGAAGAATTTAGGAAGATGCTTCAAGGCTGTGATCCTCATAGTACAGATTACATTGAAAGGTGAGCTCTATAGACATGTGGAACATTTTATTTATTATGTTAACTGTGTTGCAGAAAACTTGCAGCAGGAGTTAAAAATCCTATAAAATCACGGGATTAAGTGAATGCTTAAGTAATGTATTTCATGGGTTCAATCCCACTGCATGGCACCTTGGGCAAGTGTTTTCTGCTACAGCTCCATGCTTGAATGGATTTGGTAGACAAACTGAAAAGAAACCTGTCATGTGTGTGTGTACACCTTGTATCAACATCACATGATGGTTGTAAATGAGCTTCAAGTGATGTTTGTTTCCAACAAACATGTCTGTTTCCAACAAACATGTCTAACCAAGAAGAGATATTAACTTCTTTGGATTTAGGTGAGGGTTGGCAACAGGAAGGACAACCGGTCATAGGACATCTACCTTGACAAATTCTATCTGACCCATGCAAGCATGAAAAAGTGTACATTAAAACAATGATATAGTGTTTGTGTGTGTGTGTGTGTGTGAGACTATTCAATGTTGTTGGTACTTTTGTGAATGACTTGTCGGCTCACTTTGTTCCTTCAAAGCCATGTGGAAGAAAGAATCCTTTACATGAAAAACCATGAAGGGTAGGTGTGAGAGGCTAGATCTGGCCAGTTTTAACATAAAACAGGTAAAATATTTGAGCTGGGTATGGCCATTTTAAATGCTAAAGGGATATGTTCCATATACCAGCTAAGTTATGAGTGTTATTTTATGATGCCTTAATAGGTGTCGAGCTTGCAGAAACAGCATGCTGGGCGAAATGCTTAGCAGTATTTTATCTGTCTTTACATTCTGAGTTCAAATTCAAGGTCGATTTTGCCTTTCATCCTTTCGGGGTCGATAAATTAAATACCAGTTGTGTACTGGTGTCGCCTAATTGACTGACCCCCTTTCCAAAAATTTCAGGCCTTGTACCTAGAGTAAAAAGGGATATTCTTAATTATTTTCGAAATCTGAATGAACAAAGGCAATGTTTTTCAACAGAAATGTGGTAATGAAAGGTAACACCTATTTACTCTTGTATTATATAAGAGTGAATTTTTAAGGCAATTTTTCATTGAAATTTTAGGTTGAAGGATGAACGCACTGTGTGTGATATTATCGAGAAACTTCAATCTTATTTGGAGAAAAATGAAGTTCCTACCAAAGAAATTTGCCGGTGTTACCTTCGTAGAATTGAGCACATGTACTACAAGGTAAGGTTTTTTTTCTTTTCCTTTTTATTACTTTTTAATGTGAAGCAGTTTGGAATAAGAAGTGTTGAATTGTACCATTATTTGTTTAAACAGTACCTCAGTGGTTCTTAAAAGTAGTTGTTATACTTAGCACCTACCTAAGTGGCAAGTGAGACATCATGACTAAACTAACTTAACATGGATGATAATTTATAAATTTTACTCTAAAAATGGATTGGATAAGCTTTTAACAGTGAAATGATAAAATGAATAAAGATAAAATTTGTAAATTTGCTTTATACATTGTAAATTAATGACTTCCCTGTGCCTGATGAGATCTCATTTTATCTTAATAGCCATTACTGGTTTTATCATGTATAATATAATTACTACCATAGGTAGAATTTAGTATGTTAATTATGTTACCTATCACTCCCTCTGACACACCCAGTGCCTCCTTGGGAGCGGTGTCTTCAACATTGAGAACCTCTGCAGTAAATCATGGTAATATTACTGTCATGTGATTTGTTTAACTTTCATACATGGGGACTGCTATGAACAATATTCTGTTAATGTATAAGTAACTGAGCCTATCATGTAAATAATCTTCTATTAAAATAATATCATTTGACAGCAGAATGAAGTGAATTGTCATGTATTGTATTGTTATTTTTTTATTTTTATAACAGACTGATACTTACAAAGGCAGCGGTCAAGCAATGGATAGATTATGTAAGTACATCTATGTGAAAGATTCCACTGACCGTCTGAGAACCAGAGCTATTTTGTACCATATATATTTCCATGCTATCCATGATAGATGGTATGAGGCCCGTGATCTGATGATGATGTCTCATTTGCAAGACACTATTCAACATTCAGATATTCCAACTCAAGTAAGTGTTGTTATTTTTTTTACTCAGCTATTTTACTCCGAAGGTGATGAGCTGGCAGAATTGCTAACATGCTGGGCAAAATGCTCAGTGGTATTTTATCTGTCTTTACTTATGTTCTGAGTTCAAATTCCACTGAGGTAACTTTGCCATTCATCCTTTTGGAGGCTGATGAAACAAGTACCAGTTAAGCCCTGGGGTCAATGCATTTGGCTTGTCCTCAAATTTCAGGTCTTGTGCCCAGAGTAGAAAGGATTAATATCATTATTTTACCCAGAAGGTGGTGAGCTGGCCGAACTGTTAGCATGTTGGACAAAATGCCTTGTAGCATTTTTCTGGCTTTTTGTTCTGAGCTCAAATACTACCAAAGTTGACTTTGCCTTCCATTCTTCTGGGGTTGATAAAATAAGTACCAGTCAAGTCCTGGGGTTGATGTAATTGACTTGCTCCTTCCCTCAAAACTATTAGACTTGTGCCTAAAGTAGAAATAATTATTTTACTCATTAAAACTCTTTGTTCATAACTTTTGGAATCTATATTCTAGATCTGTATGAAATGGCCAAAAGATAGGAAAAAAAAAAAAAAAAAGGCTAACAAATTCTGTCAATGAATATAAGCATAATTTTAATTGTTTTTTTTTTTTTTTATTTAAGCAGGAAAATAAAAATGATAGGTCATATTGTTTTTGAAATTATTAAAAAAAATTTCGTCTACTAGCTGACATATAGTAACATTTTATGGTATCTTTTGGTGGTGGTTTTGTTTAGATGTAGATATTGAGTTTTTCTGAAAGCAAGTTTGAAAAATAATCAGTAGACTATGGTACTTCCATTTCATTTTCCCAATCTTCAGTTTTGTAATGTTGGCCAAATAAATAATATTACTCCCAGTATTATGGTAAAAAGAAGGAAAAAAGCTCTAACTCTTTATTTTGATTATTTTGAATTGGTGTTTTAGCAATTGAATGATAAATATTCTGAGTTTCTTAAACCTTCACATGATGCAGCTTTATTAGGGTGTGATAAAAGACCTTCCCATAATCATCATTTCGATAAATTTTTCAACAGCAAACGCTGTGTGCACTACTCTAAACCTTGACGAGAACTATAGAAAAAATAACAAAAACGTAAATAAAAGAAAAACCCATGATACTTTTAGCTCCATAGAAACACTGTTGCCACCTAACTTGGCTGGGTAAATAAAATAGGGGAAATGTTTCGGATCTAAGGGAGAAAACTCTTCAGTATATATGTAATTGTAGCCACTAAACTATAGAACTATCAGTCAAAGTTTGTATGTGATAGTTGGCCACATGCTATGTAGAGTATCAATCTGAAAACATTGTTATTAGATTTGAGGGTTTTACTTCACAGTTGCATTTGGAAGGGCATCTATTGATATCCTTTCAAATATAATAATGTTATATTAATAACAGTATTATAATAATATTGAGAACTATATAAAACTTTTGGGATCTATTTCAAAACGGGGGCACCAGTATTTTCTTAACGAAACACTAACGAAACACTTTGAAACTTGGGACACTGGTAGAATGTGTCATATAAAACATCTTTTACTCTTAGTCTTCTTAACAAAAAAACGTACATCGCAAGTTATTCCATGTTAAAGTTGTCGTATTTCTGTAATTTCAACCAATCACTGACGTCTATTCAGCTGAATAGAGTTACTGCTGGGCGGTCATAAAAATGTTATTCCCTGTGACATATTTCATCTGGTTTAATCGTAATTTATATGCATATATTGTTTATATAATAAATTACGCTGTGTGTATCTATGTGTGTAACAATTTTAGAGTTCGGATTCTAGAGTTAGGGTTAGGGTTAGGGTTAAAAGTCTAGTTAGGGTTAGGGTATTAATATGATATACACCGTTACAGCGCTAACTGTTTTCAACTGAATAGACATCAGTGATTAGTAGAAATTATCGAAATAAGACAATTTTTTACATGAAATAAATTCGAATACAAAAATCTTTTTCTGTTCTATAACACAAAATAGTATACGAATAAGTATACGAAGTTTGAAAGTCTTTCGGTACCAAAAACACTACATAAAACATAAATGAAAACTGGTGCCCCCGTTTTGAAATAGATCCAACTTTTTTACTTAAAATTTTTCCAAATAAATAAATGAACGAATTGCATGTGTAGACTGAAGTTTCAGTGAAGTATGAAATATATAACAAGTCTTCATCAAATGGAGAATAAGGGGTGAATGTCTTGTTAGCTATAAATTATTGGCCAAAATATCTTTACCAAAATGAAGTAATATAGTATATATATATATATATATAAATAGTAAATGAGTATATGCATATATACGTACAGGTATGTGCATACCGACATCCACCTGTATGTATAGGTGCATATCTGGGTACAGGACATTGCAAACAAAACAGAGACGAGAAAACACACAAGCCACATAGAGAACATTCTACTTCATCAGCTACCTCCAGTTTAACCCTTTAGCATTCAGAATGCTTATCTATTCAAATTGTTTTGAATTATATCGTAGCATTGAGGTTTTGAAGATTTGTTTATTATTTTAATAACATTGTAGGTTAGGTGTAAGAGGCTGCATCTGGCTAGTTCTAACATAAAACAGGTAGAATATTTTGTTTGCATTTGGACCCTTTAAATGCTAAAGGGTTGAATACAAGACAATGACTCAAAATTTTAAATAAGTTTCTCCTGAAATCACTAACTAGACCTGTGTTAATAGTAGTTTGTATGTTTGAATTAAAGTCAGGAATGTTGTTTAAGACAAAGTTTGTAGATGATTTCTTTTAATGTATTTTGTATTGTTGTATTAATTGAATCATTTCATTTTTAGATCCAGTACAATCGTACAATGGTGCAATTAGGATTGTGCGCTTTCCGGCAAGGTTTGATAAAGGATGCCCATAATGCACTTGTTGATATCCTTTCCATTGGACGTGCTAAAGAATTGTTGGCTCAGGTTAGTAGTGTTGTTCGATTTTCACTCATCTTCCTTGATAGTTATTGCAATTTTTCCATCTAACGTCCACAACTTGAATGGGAATTTTTCATTTCGCTCACTAACTGTGAAATATTATTTTTGCATTTAGTTTTTCCCCCTGTATGTTCTAAGTCTAATTCAGGTTTGGCTGGAAGTAGATAAAATAATTGCCAGTTCTTTATTTGATTGATATTTCAACCCAGTAACTTTGTGGACTTAATTCATTTTAAAGTTATGGCAGTGCTGCCTAATTGGCTCCTGTACCAGTGGCACGTAATCAGCAACATTTGAGTGTGATTGTTGCCAGTGTTGCCTGACTGGCTCCCATACCGGTGGCACGTAAAAAGCACCATTTGAGCGTGGTTGATGCCATTCCTGCCTGAATGGTCCCATGTTGGTGACATGTAAAAAGCACCGCACCCACTTGGAGTGGTTGGTGTTAGGAAGGGCATCCAGCTGTAGAAACATTGCCAAATCAGGTTGGAGCCTGGTACAGCCTTCTGGCTTGCCAGTCCCCATTCAAACCGTCTAACCCATGCCAGCATATAAAGCAGACGTTTAACGACGATGATGATGAGGATGATCCTCATTTTCACATTTTTAAACATGGTAGAATGAAGTAGCAGTTGAATGCTGGATTAAATACTTTACAGTATTAAAATTTTCCTCTCTCTTTGATTTTTGAGTTCACGTTCATCCAGGAATGCCAAAAATAAGTCAGCTATCACATAACAAACTTGCTTCAATTGCTCCCCTTCCTTATAAGTCTATGGCTTTTTGGCCCCGTGTAAGAAATCATTCATTTGGAGTCCTGGAATACTGGATTAGATGCTTTGTAGCATTTAAAAAATTCTATCCTGTTTTAATTTTAAATCATTCTGGCTGTAGCACAAAGTGATAACCAATATAGTGTTACACTTGAGATGATTCTTTTACTGTACCATCTCAAGAAAATTCTGCTGCCTGCCATTATCAAATGAAATAATAAAGTTGTATATTTTCATTTGAGTTACTTGAGTTTCCTCATTCATTTGAAATATTTGGATGTATCTCCATTATCATGACCATTAATCTAAATTGGCAAATAATGTAATGAAATCTGGAACAAACTTAGACCTCTCTCTCTCTCTCTCTCTCTCTCTCTTTCTCTCTGTCTCTCTCTCTCTGTCTCTCTCTTTGTATGTGTGTGTGTGTGTGTGTGTGTAATATATACATGTGTATGTTTAAGAAGCTTGCTTCCCAACCATGTGATCTCAGATTCAATCTCATTGTGCAGCACCATGAGCACCTTTATAGCCTTGTGAGTGGATTTGGTAGATGGAAACAGAAAGAAGCCTATCGTATGTGTGTGTGTGTGTGAGACCGACAAAATTGTTTTGGTTATCTTCAAGAAATTAATCTATATTAAGTTTTTTTTTTTTTAATGCTCTTGTTCAAATATTTATTCAAATGTGTTCTTTTTGTATGAAATATTTTAACAATTGAGACTTGAATTTTGCCTCGTTTCCAGGGTTTACTTTTACAAAGACAACATGAACGGACTCCAGAGCAAGAATTGATAGAGAAGCGTAGACAGATGCCTTACCATATGCATATTAATTTAGAACTCTTGGAATGTGTATATCTGGTTTCAGCTATGCTTATTGAAATACCATACATGGCAGGTATAGTAAATCGTTTCAAATCATTTTTATTGTTTGCACCTAAAGACATTGGAGAAAGTAACAGAATGAGTATAGTGAAATTGCTATGGGGAGTGGAATATGCAACATTGCAGACAGTCTTTCAGGATAACATTGACAAGAATGAAATCAAAGAAAGACAGCTGGATAAGAATGGGATTACTAAACAGTGATCCCATTCTTATCCTTTAGTTACCTTCTTATCTCAATTTTTTCCTCCACCTCACCCTTGCCTCTTCTCTTTTGATTTCTCTTCTTCTCTCTCTCTCCCTCATTCAGTTTCTCCTACTACTTCCTGTCCAAGTATGAAGCTCATGTTGTCTTACTTTCCTCATCAGTTCCATCCAAATTTCCTCATATAGGAGGATGTAAAACTTTGTTGTCTTTATTTTATTTCTCTCCAATAAACTCTACCCTGGCGAAGGACTCTTTGGCTACTGATCTCCTTGGAGTTCTGTTTTATCCAATGCAAAAACACTTGTAATCACTTGTTTGGCCAACAACTTCATTGGCATCAACCTGCCTGGGACCGGCCTTGTTTCTACCATATAAAGACCCTCTCTTGAAATAATCTTAATTAAAACCTTCCATCAAAATTCCATGTTGATTTATATTCCATACACCAGCTTTATAATATTTTGCACTCTAGGCACAAGGCCTGAAATTTTGGGGGAGAGGGCCAGTTAATTAGATTTACCCAGTATGCAACTGGTACTTAATTTATCGACCCTGAAAGAATTAAAGGCAAGTTAACCTCGGCGGAATTTGAACTCAGAACATAAAGGCAGATAAAATACCGCTAAGCATTTTGCCTGGCGTGCTAACGTTTCTGCCAGCTAGCTGCCTTACACCCGCTTTATAATGACTAATTTATGTTAGTGAATTCTTAATTACTTAAAAAAATTAATTGCAACAAAGGCAGTGTATTCCAACAAAAATATGGCAACAAAATCGTTATCTTACAACCACTGCACTTCATGAAATTGTGTTTATGATGTCCTTTGGAGTTAAATCCATCAACTGTGATGTGTATATTTAGTTTTTCTAAGGTTTTTCTAAAAAATTCATTTTTTCAGTTTTTAAATAATTCTATTTTTGATTATTTACGATTTACAATCTTTTATTCCAGCGCATGAGTTTGATGCGAGGAGACGCATGATCAGTCGTAATTATCACAACCTGCTGCGGAACAGTGAGAGGCAGACCTTGACTGGCCCGCCAGAGAGCATGAGGGAGCACATTGTGGCTGCTTCAAAGGCAATGAAAGTTGGAGATTGGGAGGCCTGCAAGAATTTTGTTATTAATGAGAAAATGAATGGAAAAGTAAGTTTCTACTTATTTATCAGTGTGTATTTATACGTATGCACACATACATCCACAGGTATGCATAATTACATACACAGCCATATTAACACATACGCACACAACGTGCCTTTGCACTGTTTTCATCTACCAAACTTCCCTTACAAATATGTCTCAAAGAGCATTTCACTTTATTTCATTTGCTATAGTAGAAAAAAAAAAACTTGTCAATCATTTTCTTTGCAAGCACAATGGAGAAGCAATATCAGGGGGGATAATTCAGTGATACCCTTGCAATATATTACGAGTAAAACTATCAATTTAAAAGTTCGAGCTGAGTCTTCATTTTAAGTACAGCTATACTAGTTTTAGCTTCCTGGCTTGGCTATTTCAAAGTATTGTGTAGACCAAAATGTTATTTCATCATATATCGAATGGTGCTTTTAACATACCATTTCCATTATTGTGAAGAAAAGAAAAATGTAACATTCCAGATGGTCAGCTTCAATAGTTTAAAACTAAAGGCAATTATTAAATTCACCTTTTTTGTTTTTTTTACCACCACACTGCACCCCAAAACTAAAACTGTACTTATGATGAGCTTGAAATAACAGCTACCTCAAATTACACATTAACCCTTTAGTGTTCAGATTATTCTATCAAACATAATATGTTTATTGATTCACATTGATTTGAATTAATCAGGCATTATCTCATCTTCAAGATCTTGATGGTGTAATTACTTAATGTAGAATAACATTGTAGGGTAGGTGTGAGATACATTGGTTAATGTTGTCCTGTAGTTTGTATTGAGTTATTATTTTGTTTTTGCCACTGTTGCCAATTATTTGTGGAAATAATTTTATAAAGGAACTAAATTATGTATTTTTATAAAACATTTTTCATTATTTTAAAATTGAATTTTTTGTTTTTTTAAGGTTTGGGATTTGTTCTTACAAGCTGATAAAGTCCGCCAGCTTATTACTCAAAAGATTCAAGAAGAGAGTCTTCGTACCTATTTGTTCACCTACAGCAGTGTTTATGACACTCTCAGTATGCATGCTCTCAGTGAAATGTTTCAACTGACCCCCCCTGTTGTCCACTCTATCATCAGCAAGATGATCCTTAATGAAGAGCTTATGGTAAATATTTTTGTTTATCACTCGAGTTTCTCAGTAGTTACTATATTTATCTGTTTGAAGGCACGAAGCTCAGTGGTTAGAACATTGGGTTTACAATTGTGCAGTTGTGAGTTTGATTCCCTGACCAGGCTGTGTGTTGTGTTCTTGAGTAAGACACTTTATTTTACATTGCTCCAGTTCACTTAGTTGTAGAAATGAGTTCCAATGTCACTGATGCCAAGTTTTTATCAGCCTTTGCCTTCCAATTGGACTGCATTGATGTCGTGGAGAGGGGAGGCTGGTATGCATGTGTGACTGCTGGTCTTCCACAAACAACCTTGACTGGACTTGTGCTTCAGAAGGGAATTTTCTAAGTGCAACCCCATGATCATTTGTAACCGAAGGGGTTCTTTACCCTATTTGATTACCATTTTAAATTTAATGTTTCTGCAACCCGTGAACACTCTTATAAAAAATCAAAACACAGTACAGCATCCACGACTTCTGGACACGTTTTCCAAGTTGGGCATTGTTAATGCATGGAGTAAACTGTCTGCATTAGTTTTTAACTGCTAGGACAATGCATCCTTCAAAGATTCCATGCTTCCTGAAACTCCTTAACACTACTCTTGATGTGTCCATGGAGATTTTCCTCTTTATTTCTCTTTTCCTCTTTATTTCTCTTTTCCTCTTTATTTCTCTTTTCCTCTTTATTTCTCTTTTCCTCTTTGCTTTTCTGTCATTTCTTGCTTTATCCTGTATACTTTGTACTTTAAGCTGCTGCTTTCTTTCTCGCCTTTAACCCTTTTCTGATGAGTTGTATGTAGTGCACCTTAGCACTGTATACCATAAACTCGTAGTTTATGTAAATTTATTTAAGTATATTTCATTAATTTTGCATTCAGTAGTTTAGCCCTCTTATTTTAGCTTCAGAATATTTATGCTTGCATGTCTATTTTACAATTAAATGAAAACCTAATACTTAACGAGGAGACAGTAATCTTTTCTACTATAGGTACAAAGCCTGAAATTTAGTGGGAGGGAACCAGTTGATTAGATAGACCCCAGTACGCAACTGGTACTTATTTAATCGACCCCAAAAGGATGAAAGGCAAAGTTGACCTTGGTGGAATTTGAACTCAGAATGTAAAGACAGATGAAATACCGCTAAACATTTTGCCTGATGTGCTAATGATTCTGCCAGCTTGCTACCTTAATGAGACCATAATCTAAAATAATATTTTCTTTATGTTGTGAATTAGCTGATGGAACCTGCAATGAATCAATATTTACTGCTAATCTCAACATATTAAGATAGCTAGTCTTATGTTACTTTATTAAGTGTTTTGCTATATATTTATGCAGATGCTGCACTGCATTCTGATATTTTCTCTTTGTCTTTGTATGAGTACAGCTATGTTCAGAGAATTCAAATCTTCTTGCGCCAATAAATTCCAACAGTATACAGTATTTTCTTCATTTGTTATTATTCAGTTAAGTGATCTAGTATCTGAAAATTTTGTTTAGTTTCCTGTTTGAAATATACACCATAGCAGATAAGACCCCCACCCCCATCCCAAAGGGGGTGGGGGCAAAAAATCACTCCAGATCCTATAAATGAAGTTGGACCTCCCATGAGCTTTAATGCACTAAAAACTATTTTTCCTGAAAATATGCTGCTGAAATTGGTGTGCATCTAATGTTTGCATGCCATCAGTTTTAATAAAACTTGACTGTTGACTTTTACAGTAATTGGCTATGAAACAGACTTATTTTGAGTTTCTAGTACAAAGGCTATATGTAAATCAGGCTTGTTATATTACATTCTTAAATATGCTTGTTATGGAATATCAAATTAAATTTTTGTTTTTCTTAAATTCTCTAGGCGTCCCTGGACGAGCCAACTCAAACTGTCGTTATGCATCGTACAGAACCAAGTCGCCTGCAATCTTTGGCTCTGCAATTATCTGAGAAAGTGGCCAATTTGGTGGAAAACAACGAGCGTATACTGGAAAATAAACCTGGTCTTAACTACTATAAGTCTGGTTAGTAGTTTTTTTTTCTTTTAGTTTCTTTATATCCACTAAAGTGTAATGAAAAAAATATGTAAGAGACATCAAGTCTCTTAGTTACTTTAATATGTCTCCACACCATATTTTGGCTATTTTGCATGCTTATATATATATATATATATATATATATATATATA
>NC_068986.1:21296159-21303750 GCF_001194135.2 Octopus bimaculoides | reverse complement strand
ATATATATATATATATATATATATATATATATTTATTTGTCCAATCCATGCCAGAATGGAAAACAGATGTTAAATGATGATGATATATGAAATGCATGCAGGTGTGGCTCCATACTTGCAGTGTGTAGTTGTGTGGTTAAGATGTTTGCTTCCCAACTACATGGTTGTGGGTTCAATCCTATTGTGTAATACCTTGGGCAAGTTCCTTGCACTATAGCTCTTGTAGAGGGAAACTGAAATAAACCCGTCATGTGTGTGTGTGTGTGTTCCTCCTTGTCCTGACATTGTGTGGTTATTGAAAATGAATGTCATTTATTTCCGATATTCTGCAGAAACATGTCTGGCCAGTGGGAAATATTACCTTGCTTGGAAGCAGGGAAGGGTTGGCAACAGGAGAGGCATCTGGCCATAGCTAATCTGCTTCAATAAACTCTGATCCACACAAGCATAGAAAAGTGGACACTAAAAAAAAAACGATAAAAGATGTGTGTGTATGCATATACGTGCGTGCGTGTGTGTGTGTGTGTGCGTGTGTATATTTGATCATTTTGTGTCTGTTTCTCTATGTTAGCCTGGGCTAGACATGTGCAAAGCATATATATATATTTATTTATAATACATGTATATGTGTATATATTGAGGCAGCCAAGCCCTTCCAGACACATGCCATTTACAAAATGGCTGTTGCACATCACTATGAACCTTAAATTGAACCTGGGTTATTAACTCACTTCTGTGGAAGCTTACTTTCCCGACTTTTCCTGGATATTTCCTGGATATTTTGCTACTTGTAATCTGAGATATTTAATGTTCTGAATTTCTAGAACCTCCATGCTTCCTGAAATTCACCAACACTACACCTGATACCCCCCCCCCTCCATACGCATGCACACATGTATATCATGACTCACACACTGTTCACTTTCCTGGCTTTTGTACATAATTCTCTGTACTGTCCATGCACCTTTGATGAGTTGTAGTGCACCTGAACACTACACAACAATTTCATTATCTTTATTATTATAAAAATGGACTCTCTTTATAATTATGTGTTATAATAATAATAATATCGAAATTTTTTATTAGGTTATGATGCCAATCAACAAGCTGGCCGTTGGAATAAACGAGACAACAACCAATGGAATAAACGTGGTGATTCAAAATGGGGTGGTAGAAATGACCGTTCTGGAAACTGGACTGATAGAGAAAAACGCGATAACTGGAAGCAGAGGGATCGTGACCAGTGGGGAATTAAATGTGAGTAGAATTCCTTTTATTCTTTTGTCTGTTTTACATTCATATTAGTTTGAGATATTTGTCTGAATATTTGTGGAAAGTATTATAACGCTGTAATTTGATTATAAATAAATTAATGGTTGTAATTAAGGTAATTTAAAATATTGTTCTTCGATTAAAGAAAAATGCAATTGAAGACCTTTTATGTTAGTTCAGCAAACTCTCAGTTACTGAGCCTCTAAAAGTTAGAGTAACACCTTTATTTTGTATATTAAAGTTAAGTTCTAAACAAAGCTTGGGGACACTTCTGCCAAATTCCAAGTAAAGCAGTAATGAACAACGCACATAGAAAAAGATGTTACTGATTCTGTCTGTTAGTTTGCTTGCAATCGTTACTCTGGAGCTGTAGATGCAACTATTTATTTATTTATTTTTTTTTTGCTTAGGAGCCCCAGTGGAGGGTAAAGTTACACAGGGGCCCAGGTCTGAGAAGGTTAAAACTAGAAGCAGTTTAACATGTCAGTGTAATGCATTATTAAATCTTGTTGGTTATTTCATAGCTTACCATTAATGAACCTTTATTGTCTTTCTTTTGCAGTGGGTCGCCGTCCTAACAGGAATACTCGTAATTATTAACCCACGTGGCATTCTAATTGAAGTTAAAATGCTTTATTTGACACGGCATGGATATTTTATATCAGAACAAACAAAAAAAAAAGTTGCTTATACTCCTCTCTGTTTCTGTATCCAAATAGCAAATAAAGAATTTAAGAAAATATGAAGTTTGTTTCATTATATTTAATCATCATCATTTAACATCTGTTTTCCATGCTGGCATGGGTTGGGCGGTTTGACTGCTGGCATGGGTTGGGCGGTTTGACTGCTGGCATGGTTTCTACGGTTGGATGCCCTTCCTAACGCCAACCATTGAGAGTGTAATGGGTGCTTTTTACGTGCCACCAGCACAGGAGCCAGTCAGGCAGGCCTGGCATCGATCATGTTTGGATAGTGTTTTTTATGTGCCACCGGCACGGGAGCCAGTCAGTGGGTTCTGGCATCAGCCATATTCAGATGGTGCTTTTTACATGCCACCGGCCCGAGGTCCTGGCATCAATCATGTTCAGATCATGCTTTTTACGTGCCACCAGCATGGGAACCAGTCAGAGGGTACTGGCATCTGCCATGTTTGGATGGTGCTTTTTACATGCCACTGGTACGGGAGCCAGTCGAGGCACTGGCCACAGCTACGATTTTGGTTTTACTTGACTCAACAGGTCTTCTCAAGTATATCATATCGCCTGATGCATCACGTTTACTCTTAACTGGGCTGGACATGTATGGCTGCAATCTCACTTTAGTTGCCGGGTCTTCTCAATCACAGCATATCTCCAAAGGTCTCGGTCTCCTGTCATTAGTTCTGTGAGGCCCAGTGTTCGAAGGTCATACTTCACCACCTCATCCTGTCTTTCTGGGTCTAACTCTTCCACAAGTACCTTCCACAGTTAGTGAGTGGCACTTCCTCACGCAGCTATCCTCATCCATACATAACACATGACCATACCAGTGCAGCCATCTCTCTTGCACACCACATCTGATGCTTCTTATGTCCAACTCTGTCGTGTATGCACCCTGACATTACACATCCAGCAGATCATACTAGCTTCATTTCTTTCAAACCTGTGCATGTCCTCACTCAGCAGTAATAGCCCATGTTTTACTGCAGTTTGCACACATACATCATACTGTCATAGTCTACCTTTCATCCTAAGCGAGAGGCCCTTAAATATGATTTTTGTATTATTTCACTGCAGGAACATTTAATTAGCTAATTTACAAATTCAGTCAATGCATGCATGGCTGGGTGGTTAAGAAGTTCATTTCCAAACTACATGGTAATAGGTTCAGTTCCACTATGTGGAATCACGAACAAGTGTCTTCTGCTATAGCCATGGGCTGACCAAAGCTTTGTGAGTAGATTGTACTGATGAAATTGGAAGAAGTGTGTATATGTGTACCTTGTTATATTTCTCATCTTCACATGTGTTCACTGGTTGTAAACCAAGGCCACCTTGCTGGCAGTGTTGGATAGTATAGTGTACTTAGAGTCCATTGTGAAAGCATATTTGGGTCTTTTGGTATGTTGTACAATCTTTGTAAACAAAAGATTCATTCATTCGGTGTTGTTTGTTTCCACTTCTTCACATAAACGTGTCTGATTGGAAGATTATAAACCTTAGAAATATGTTGGGGCCAGGAAGAGCATCTGGCTGTGGAAAACTCTGCCTATCATACTTTCGTCGGACCCATGCAAGCAGGGGGAAATTAGAAGTTAAACCGATGATTCTGATGAATTGATCTTTTAAAAAATTCTACATGATCTCCATTTCCCTTGAATAAACAATGTTATTTTTATAGATGTGTTCATGAAATTTCACCTTGCCATATCATTTGGTATACAAAATCACAATCTGTCTTGGTCCCGTTTTTTTACATGAACGGTGATAAAAAAAAAGCCAAAAGAATGATTCTGCATCAGTTTGTGGTTATCAGAGATTTTGTTGGTCATGATTAGCCGAGTCTGTTCTGTAAAAACTTGAGTTCTGAAGCAATTCACTGTGGTCCATTGATTGATGTCTAGTAGGTTGTAAGATGGGGGAAGTTATACTGCCCTGGTCTCCAGTAGAGTATGAAGTCATTGTTATTTTACGAGACCCACGACAGTCCAAATCGAGCAGTTCAATGACCACCAAACGTTTTTTTCGGACATACTTTATTTGATGTCATAAACGACGCATGGGCATAGATGCACACTAATTTCAGAAGGACATATTCAGGAAAAAGTGTTTTTTGTGCATTATAGCTTATGAGAATTCGAACTTCTCATATGGGTGCTGGGGTGTTTTTTTTTTTATTATTTAAAAGGTGTATCGTATATGCCATCACAGTATTAATGTATTGGGTTGTCCGGAAAGTTCGTGCCGATTTTTAAAGGAATGAAAAAAGTCAATAAATACTTGCCATTACATTTTTAATCAACCAAATATGAATCATTTTGTTGCACAATGCGTCTCCATCTTTCTTTTAACTTGAAAATACCCTCTTCCCAGAAGTGAAGTAGTTTCATGGCAAATAAGTCGAAAGGTTGTTGGCACTCCGTCGCTTACGACGTCGAGGGTTCCAGTCGATCCGATCAACGGAACAGCCTGCTCGTGAAATTAACGTGCAAGTGGCTGAGCACTCCACAGACACGTGTACCCTTAACGTAGTTCTCGGGGATATTCAGCGTGACACAGTATGACAAGGCTGACCCTTTGAATTACAGGCACAACAGAAACAGGAAGAAAGAGTGAGAGAAAGTTGTGGTGAAAGAGTACAGCAGGGTTCGCCACCATCCCCTGCCGGAGCCTCGTGGAGCTTTAGGTGTTTTCGCTCAACGATCTCGTGAATAACAAAATTGGAATTTTGAAAGAAGTAACCAGAAAACTAATTTTTAAACACAGAATGGCTATGAAGGTCCACCGGAACAAAAATAGTAATCAAAGGTAAAAAAAAAAAATGGTTGAGATCCATTGATATAGAGGCTTCTATAGCCTAAGTAAGACATGATAGCCGAAAGTTTTCAGCTTCTAGTTGAATGATAGCTGTCTTTGAATATGTCCAAAGACAAACTTAAACTCGAAGCATTTGAACATCAACCTTGGACTGGCATTATACCAAGAAAAATGGAAAAGGAAACAATCTAACCACATTGGCTTAATTTCAGTGATTCTAACCCTTATTGCCATAAAGCCTACATCAATATTCTGCGGAAAAGAAAATTATTGGCAAATTTTAAAGTATGTCTGAGAAAATGCTAACAACTGCCAGATATAATTACTTGCATGCAATGATGTTGTCCAAACGTCAAGAATTCCTAGAATTTGTCTAAGTTTTACTGCATTGGTGTTTTCTTTCCAAGAGAGTGAAGTATTTGAAATCTCATGAATTATTAACAATCACAGGCTGACCAATGCTATGTGATAAAATTTGGTCGATGGAAGCTGTAAGAAATCCGTTGTATGTGTGTGAATGTTGATGTGACTTGTCAGCTCTTAAGCCAAACGGTGATGATTTTTTTACATTTCTTGATATTACGACTTGTCACACCCCATTGTTGACAATCTGTAGAAAAAAAAAATCCTTTACTTGAAAATATGTGGAGGCACGTGACTCATGTTCGACTTATGATCGTAAGATTGTGGTTTCGATTCCTGGACCGGAAGATGAGTTGTGTTCTTGAGTAAAACGCATCATTTCACGTTGTTCCAGGCCACTCAACTGGCAAAAGTGAGTAATCCTGCGACGGACCAGCGTCCCGTCCCGGTGAGGATTATACACGCCATCAAATCGGGGAAATCGGTCCTTATGGAGTCGATATTGACTCGAGAAGGTAACTTTACTTGAAGATACAAGTGTTAGTGACAGGAAGAGCATCCATCCACAAAATCTTGCCTCAAATACATCTCAACGAACGAGGGTGTTATTGGATTGAATATGGACAACAATAAGCAGAATGGTACTGCTTTAGTAGTGATTATGGGTGGGTGGGGGGTTGTGTCAGACCCGATAAGATTTCAAAGTGGAGTTTAACTGCATTTTGGGAAAGAGAACTCTACCATAGTCTTGGATTGACCAATAATGCCTTGTGAATGAAAATTGGTGATGGGGAAACTGCAGAAATCCATCGCGCACTCGCACATGTATGTATGCATGCACGTGTGTATGTATGTAGGGCGTGAGTTGAGAGAAATTTGACTTGTATTTCTAGCATGTCCATCGACTACGTGGAAGTTCTCTCAGAGTCTCACTTTCAGTTTTCGTGTTCACTAACAGCTAGACTGGAAGAAGGGGGGGGGGAATCGAATAAAACGACAAACAAACAAAAACAAACTATTCAATACTCTCTGTCTTTGACACAAACGTCGTGATATTTCAGATAGGTGTAACGGGCAGACAGACAGACATCCCAACAATTCTGAGATCTAGTTAAAAAAACTCAAGACCACACACTGTATCGGGCTAGTAGATGATAGATGGGTGTTAAAACATACCCTATCATACCCCCTAGACACACACACACACACAACAACAAGAAAGAACAAAAAAATTTGAACATGGAACGGTGAAATTCGAGGAAATAATGTATATTTTTGAAGGGAAGAATTCATGTAAATGAACGGAAGAGAATGGGTAAGAAGAGGTTAAGAAAATTCGAAAATTTAAAAGAAAATACAACGGTCTTTCTTATGTGTGTGTTTATAGGTATATATACATGTGTGTGTGTATAAATGTATGCATAAATGTGTGTATATATGTGTGTGTGTGTATAAATGTATGCATAAATACGTAAATATATATATGTTTACATATTCTTTTATTCTTTTACTTGTTTCAGTCATTTGACTGCAGCCATGCTGGAGCACCGCCTTGAAGGATTTTGGTAGAACAAATCAACCCCAGGACTTATTATTTTTAAGCATAGTACTTATTCTATTGGTATCTTTTGCCGAACCGCTATGTTACGGGAACGTAAACACACCAACACCGGTTGTCAAGCAATGATGGTGGACAGGCACAAAGACACACACACATGTATATACACACACACATATATATGTACATACACACACACATACACACACATATACACACACACACACACACACACACATATATATATATATATAGATACACGAGGAAGTACCCAAAAGAAATCGGAATTTTGCAATATTATTCTATTCACTTCGTTTTAAATGTTTACACTTTTATCGCCTTCAAAGTGTTCTCCACCTGAAGCAATGCATCAGTCCAGGCGCGTTTTCCACTGTTCAAAGCAGTCTTAGAATTCTTACGAAGTGATGCCTTTTAACCACCCCGTGGTTTTTTTCTTCACCTCTTCCACATCTGCAAATTCCATAGCACCAGCTTTCGTCACCAGTGATAATTTTCGAAAAAAAAGTCCGGATCAGCTTCCAACTGTTCTTTCAGTTCACATCACACATTCAGTCATGACTGGTTTTGATCTTCCGTGAGCAATCGAGACACAAATTTTGCTGCAACTCTTTTCATTCGCAATTCCTCGCTCAAAATTCGTTGGCACGAGCTCCAGGGCATACCAGTCAGATCAACAAGCTGGTCAACTGTTCGGCGACGGTCCTCCAAGATCAGTTCATGAATTTTCATGATGTTTTCATTCGTTCGAGAGGTCGACGGTCGCCCTGAACGAGATTAGTATTCAAGCGACTAGTGACCACTCCTGAAGCGTGGAAACCACACGTAAACTTGTGTTTTCTCATGGCAGCGTCCTTGTAAGTTG
>NC_068986.1:21294355-21295349 GCF_001194135.2 Octopus bimaculoides | reverse complement strand
CCTAAAGCTCCACGAGGCTCCGGCAGGGGATGGTGGCGAACCCTGCTGTACTCTTTCACCAGAACTTTCTCTCTCTGTTACATCCTGTTTCTGTTGTGCCTGTAATTCAAAGGGTCAGCCTTGTCACACTGTGTCACGCTGAATATCCCCGAGAACTACTTTAAGGGTACACGTGTCTGTGGAGTGCTCAGCCACTTGCACGTTAATTTCATGAGCAGGCTGTTCCGTTGATCGGATCAACTGGAATCCTCGACGTCGTAAGCGATGGAGTACCAACAACAACAACAAGAGAAGGAATGGGTGTGACGAGTCCTTAAGTCTCCCTTTTGGTCTTGTGTTCACACCAAGGGATATTTTGAGCTCCTATGAGATGCGTGGCGCATGTACCATTAAGGCTATCATGAAACTCCTTCATTATTCAAGCTTCGGTTTTATAGAGGAGAATGCTCTCTTAATATATCCCGAAGTAGATAAGTCTTGTTGAGTTTGAAATATTTGATTTCCAGATGTTTTGAAGCATGTAACTGGCACTCTAGGCTAATCCCTTGTGTGTGAGAAAGTCTTTCGTGCTGTCATCAATGTAAGAGCCGAGGTACTCGAAGACATCGAGTTGTGTGCTGTCCTTGGAACAAATCGACATCTTCATTATTATTCCTCCTCCCCCCATCCTCCCCTTCATGCCCTCTTCCTTCTCCTCCATTCTGGCAGGATTCTCATAAGGGAGTGTAGTTCTAGGGGAGTAGACGAAAGGTTTACGTACGATATGCCGATATGGCAGAATAAATAGGCCAGAATGCTACAATAATATCACAAATAGGAAAAAAAAAATAAATAAAAAGGAAAAAGGAAAAATGTATTCGTTTCTCTCCCTTCCCAACTACTTCTTGTGTTTGACAAAAGTGAATGGAAGACATTGATTTGTAAAATCGCGGGTGGTTCGTAAGGGAAGTGGAGTATAAATGTGAGCGTAATTGGCTGACAAGAGACGAAAGAG
>NC_068986.1:21291286-21294345 GCF_001194135.2 Octopus bimaculoides | reverse complement strand
GTAAGGGAAGTGGAGTATAAATGTGAGCGTAATTGGCTGACAAGAGACGAAAGAGTTCTTACTGAAGGGAAACAACAAGTGTGGCAAGCGAAAACATTTTCTCAGCATGACAAGATGATAGAAATGTGTCAAACAACACAAGTAGTAGTAGTAGTAGTAATAATAATAATAATAATAATAATAATAATAATAATAATAATAATAATATGAAAACAACAACAATAATAATAGATGGTAAGAAAGCAAATTTCGTTAAAGCTATCGCAAACATTTTCAAATTGTGTCATTTTAAGGGGTACTAATAACATCGGTCTTGTTTCCTTTTTTTAAATCTGTTTTTTTAATCTTATTTTTTTTTACAGGATCTAATTATTCACAGAAGAGCGAATGAAATAATCCCAAACCAACAGAAGATCGGAATACAGTTACATTGTTTTTAAACTCCTTTACAATCAAACAACAAAAACAACAGAATCAAACCAACGTGGGAGTCATTTTGTAGCCTCTCGATCTACTAGAAATAGCGGTATGGCAGCTACTAGCCAGGCTACGTGAATCTCTGGTGGTATATCTTCTACCCTACCCCTGGAAGCACGTCTCCCAAGATATATGGGTAGAAGTACCACTTCTTCTGTTTTTAACGGGGTTGCCGAGTGTAACCTGGCAGTAGCTACCTCTCGGAAATTCACCTCCACTGTTTTGAACTTCCTTCCTCTGGCAAGGTATGAAATTCCTTGCCAGATTGGTTTCAAGGACGTGTATGATCGTCATTACTTCGATTTTCTTTGTTTTCAGTATCCTTCATAATTTCTTGTGGAGGGAACACCTTTACTTTGCACCCATCTCTGCAAAGCATGTTCTTATATTTACTCAGTTCTGTTAGTTCGACTGCGTTGCTATGGCTCTTGGCGACAGTCGCAAAATTTCTTTTCTTCAACTGCTCATCCATTATTTCGACAGACTTCAATAGTTCTTCCTCAGAAGACTAAAGCTCCGAGGAGGTGAGGTTCTTGTATCCAACAGACTGCTGTAAGGCAGTAAGACAAGAGTAACAAAGTGTTTAAAAAACACGAAACAATTTTAACATTAAACGAAACAACAAATAAAACACTCACGCACGTCAATGCTGTGCAGAAAAAAAGTGAGACTGGAACCAACAGAGGTTTGGAACCAAAGACCTCGAGACGAGGAGAAGGTGAGCTTTTATAAGGAACAGTAGGCTCAAATGGGATTGAAAACAGGCCGTCTCACGAGATTTATTTAGGGGCTCCGCTGCAGATTGGCGCGACAGAGTAAAAGGCAAATTGCACCAATACCAACCAATCAGAGTAGGGTCCAAATAGCGACCAAAGGCTAGCTGTTACCTGCTACATTCGAAAGTACGTATATATAATAAAGGGGAGAGGGGAATTTCACTCGAGTGTACGCTACAACCTCGAAAGAATGAAAATCAAAGTTGGCCTCGGTGAGATTTGAAATCAGAAAGTAGAGAGTAGGAACAAATACGGCGCAGGATTCTGTCCGTCGTTGTAAGCACTCTGGTAATTACAGGTACTATCCACCGGATGGGCTTCTCTAGTTTCTGTCTACCCAATTTCTCTCACAAGGCTACAGAAAATGACATTTACCCGAGATGCCACGCTGTGATATTGAACCCGGTACTTTATGATTGCGAAGTGAACTTCTTAACCATTCAGCTATATAGTGCCCGCAATATCATCTACTATTACGACAGTGTTGAGCCAATAGTGGCTACCGCAACTGTTGGCTCAACAGGCTAGAAATAGCAGCCAAATTTCTCTCGAAACGTACGGTTACTATCTGTAAAGTAAATTAAGGAAATATTTGGTACGACGGGTGGAGGATTTAAACAACAACTACAATTACAACGAAGGTGGCTAGTCCAACGGAACAACCCTCGTACATGCGTTTCCGGTGTTGGTAAAACACCGGAAGCTAAAGGAGGAGATACCGGTAGGATTTGAATTGAGAACTTGAAAGAAGGAAATTATACACCTCATAGTACATATTTAGTTCAGCACTTTAATATCTCTGTCATTCTAACGTGCTACTTAATTATTATGATAATGTTATCCATTTCATGTTTATTAACTTCAATAAGTAAGATGCTTAGTTCCTCCTTCAGTTTATGGCAGATGTTATTTCAGCATTATGACCCGGGCATCTTAAACTGTAACAACAAGCCAACAGACCTTGACCTCCTTCCTTACTAACATCGCTGGTGATGCTGAAACTTATCGTAACATTGAGCAGTTTAATTTTGTTTTCTAATCAGTCTCGCTCAGTTGTTTTTGTTTTGTAACGTTTTGGAGAGGCTCTGCTAATGTGTTGTGAGCAATAAGGCGGTGAGCTGGCAGAAGCGTTAGCTCACCGGGCGAAATGCTTAGCGGTATTTCGTCCGTCTTTACGTTTCGAGTTCAAAATCCACCGAGGTCGACTTTGCCTTTCATCCTTTCGGAGTCGATAAATTAAGTACCAGTTGCAGACTGGGGTCGATCTAATCGACTGACACCCCATTCCCCTAAAATTTCGGGCCTTGTGCCTAGAGTAGAAAAGAACATGTTGTGAACAATATAATATGCTTGTTGAATGCTGAGAGGTCCGAAGATCTTATTCGATCAAATACCTTTCAGTATGACTTGTGGCTTGCTTTTCACTTCATGACTGAGTTATTATAGTACCGTTTATCTTTTATCTTTTATTTGTTTCAGTCATTAGACTGCGGCCATGCCGGGGCACCGCCTTGAACAATTTTTAGTCGAATGAATCACCCCCTGCACTTATTATGTTTTTAAAGCATTGTACTTATTCTATCGGTTTTTTTTGCCGAACTGCTAAGTTACGGGGACGTAAATACACCGACATTGGTTGTCAAGCGGTGGTGGGGGACACATACACACACACACACACACACACACACACACGTGCAGACACACACATATACATACATACGTACATACATATAAATATATACGACAGGCTTCTTTCAGTTTCCGCTTACCAAATCCATTCACATGGCTTTGGCCGGTTGGAGGCTA
>NC_068986.1:21290612-21291197 GCF_001194135.2 Octopus bimaculoides | reverse complement strand
AGTGGACTGGAGCAACGTGAAATGAAGTAGTTTGCTCAAGAACAAAACGCGTCGCCCGGCCCAAGAATCGAAATCACAATCTTACGATAATGACTCCTACACCCTAACCACTAAGCCTACACACACACACACAGCTCTCTCTCTGTCTCTCTCTCTGTCTCTCTCTCTCTCTATCTATCTATATATATATATATATATGCTGAGACCCCTTTCGGTCATGACTGACCATGGGATTGCACGTAGAAAGTTACCCTCCCAGGCACAAGTCCGGTCAAGGTTGTTCTATGGAAGACCAGCAGTCGCCCATGCATACCGGCCTCCACTCTCCACACCACCAGTGTTATCCAAGGGAAAGGCAAAGGCTGATACAGCTTGGCACCTGTGACGTCGCAACTCATTTCTACAGCTGAGTGAATTGGAGCAACGTGAAATAAAGTATCTTGCTCAAGAACACAACACGCAGCCCGGTCCGGGATTCGAACTCACAACGATCGTAAACTCGACGCTCTAACCACTGAGCCATGCGCCTTCAATATATGTATGTGTGTGTGTATATATATATATATATATATATATATATATAAG
>NC_068986.1:21289373-21290602 GCF_001194135.2 Octopus bimaculoides | reverse complement strand
GCATATAAATGCATATGAATGCATATGAATGCATATGTGTGTGTGTGTGTATCTATGTGTGTGTGTTTGAATAGGCATTCACACACATATCTATGTATGTTCTTATGCATACTTTTATATATGCGTATGTACCCATGTAAGCGCATATACATATGAATACGGGTTTGCATATCGTCTTCTTTACCTCAGGATCCATACCGTATACAATATATTATTCGTATATGTTTCTTGCCTAAACTTATTCCAACCTATAGAGAATATGTGAGTAGCTTTTTATCAAATTAGTATGTCTGATTAGCAGTCGAAGCAACAATTCGATTTGCTTTTCATCCATTTTATCTAAGAAAAGAAATCGCTTGGAAGAGAGGATAAGAGAGAAAAAAAAAAAAAGACACAACACCAAAACAAAATGGCGTCGTTTTATTTTTACTCCGCCATACTGCATGCGGAACTTTTCCTGGATCACTGCCGTTGCGTTAGATTTCTGTTTTCAGTGCTTTGATCATTGCTTCTTGCAGATCAATTTAGCAGGTTTGATTTTTCAGAACTAACTCTGGTTACTATTGATGATGCAGTTAGATTGGTCGGTACATTTACATATTGATACTAAATATTACCGTTGTCTTTAACGTATGTGTGTGTTTTTTAAAATATTCCCCCCACCTTTTTTTATTCATTTTTTGAATCACTCAGTGAATTGTTTTTGTGTGTGATACGAAATCAATTGTGGCTACTTTCATTCATTCATTCATTCATTCAATCATTTATTGATGTTTTTCCATACGGATTCTTCGTTCTGACTCTTAAATCCTAGCAATGCTGGTACTGACTAGCATCCTCAGTCACCTTACTGACGTCTATAGTTGTGCCTTATGGTTGTAAATTGCGAATAAAGCCCCCTTAATAATTTATAATTTTCACTTTTACCATTTATGGAATCAGCTTCTGATTCCTACAGCATTCTCTATAAACTAACAAGCCGAGTTAGCTTTAACCCTCGGCAACCGGGTGAGAGTCACTGATGAGGAATAATCAAATCCGAAATCATCGATGATCTGGCTCTGTCTTGCTTGCTGTATGGAGCTTGTCTACCTTGCCAGTAATTAGATAAGTGCTTCCCCGTGGTTAAGAGCTGTTTTGACTCTTATTTCTAGCAATCCTGGTGCTGACTTGTATGTACCCTTACTCACCTTAGTGACGTCTCTCTCTCTCTCTCTCTCTCTCTCTCT
>NC_068986.1:21286890-21288650 GCF_001194135.2 Octopus bimaculoides | reverse complement strand
AAAGATTATCCGCACTTTGACCAAAACTTTCTTTAGGTTGGCCTCACTGCTTTCAGTGCTCGCGTGCTAAAGTGTGGTGCTGTTTTGGCTACGCAACCAACGTTTGACCTCGATCGCTCTAGTTTTCTTTTTTTTTTTTGTGTGTTACCTGAGAAAGCATGGTCGCTCCGTTGGCTGTGCACACTAAGGAAGAACAGAAACCAGTGATCCGATTTCTCTGGTCTGAATGTGTGTCAGAGGCCGGACATTCGTTGCAGGATTTCAGTACAGTAAGGGGACAGCGCTTTACTGCACAGAAGAGTGTATGAGTGAATTGAGAAGTTTAAAAATGGACAGATAAGCGTGATGACAAGAGTTAAACACGAAGAGGGAGCAGGAGGTTCATCAATAATATAAATAATATATAAATATATGCATATATACATACATATATGTACATACCTACATATGTATGTATATATACATGCATATATGGGTACAGGACATAAAAAAAAACGTTGAACACAATGAGAAACGAAAACATAAAAACAAAAACATAGAAAACGAACTTTTTTTCGAACAACGAAAAAAATAAACAAACAGAGAAACGAGACATGCAACATAAAGAGTATACCCCTTCGTCAGTTGTCCCTGTTTCATCTACTCCGCGTTATGAAGGCAAGGACAATACGCGACTTCGTTGAAAACAAACCCGTAAGACAATAATAGGTAATTGTTCTGATCAGTGTATTTGGCAGAAGCGTTACACTTTCAAACAAAAAAGCCTCGTCGTGTTTACATCCTGTGTTCGAATTTTACCTCTGCCGTTCTTCTCTTCGACGTCAGCTTCGCCTTTTATCTTCCCTTGGTCAATAAGATAGCTAGCAGTCAAGTACTGCGTTCGATTTTAATCGATTATCTTCTCTTACCACATGGGGAGAGAAGACAAAGGTTTCACTGTCTTGAGCCTATGTTAAACACCAATATATATATGTGTAATTGTGCATGTGAGTGTTATAACTGAAAACGGTTTTGTTTTTGTTTTTGTATTTTTTATATTTTCATTTTGTATTTCTCGGACATAAAAGAACGTTTAGTCTTATTTACTTGCCTTTAGAGATTTGTCGGACATTACTTCCTTCTCCGCTACTCTCTCTCAATCGACTTTTATTGTTTTAAAATTCCATTATCTGTCCCGGCATTGATTACTTTTCATTGCAAATCACGTCATTCTGTTTTAGTAAGCATATACACAGTTACATGCATTCATGCGATCAACGTACACCCCACCACACACAAATATATATACCAATATATATATATATATATACATACCCAATAATAATAATAATAATAATAATAATAATAATAATAATAATAATAATAAATAATAATAATAATAATAATATAACACTACATGACTGCTACAAGTTACAGAGAAGTTCTATGGTTTTTTTTGCACCACCCCATGAGAGATACAGTTTCCGAAACAGAACGTTGTATCGCGGAAGACTTCCTACGCATATATTCTTTACGTCATCAGAAGCTGATTCTTTCCATTTATTCTTCTATTGTTTAGAGTTAATGAGGCAGTCCCAACTAATTCCCAATTTATATACATACGCGCGCACAAACACACACACATGCACACGCACATACACGCGCGCGCGCACACACACACAGGTACACGCACACATACTTTATTGAAAAATACTTCGCTAAGACTAGTTATGATGTTACTGAATGTGTATGTATGTATGTATGTATGTATGTATGTATGT
>NC_068986.1:21282195-21285069 GCF_001194135.2 Octopus bimaculoides | reverse complement strand
ATATATATATCTGTAAAAATATGTGACTCTTATTCGGTAGCCATAAGTGTCACATATTTTTACAGATAAATTCCTCTATTTACATAATATCGAGGTCTCTTTCTTTCTTTTGTTGTCCTTTCTATCTATCTATCTATCTATCTATCTATCTATCTATCTATCTATCTATCTATCTATCTATCTATACACGTATATATATGAGTGTTTGTAGGTTTGTGCACCTATATTTGAAAATCTTTTGTGGGGATTTTGGTTGGAGATAAGGAAACTTAATTAATTTCTTCAGTACTTGTTTAGTGTAAAACAGTCAAAATAGTTTTTATGCATATTATGGGATGATTTATGCTGTAGGTGGAAGGAGAGATGGGGGTGAGATATTTACATGTTTAGTCGTAGGAAAAAATATTGGTTTAAAATGTTTTAGTGTTTTTAATATTCTGTGCTTGCGTGAAGAGACTAGTTCAGAGTTTTGGTTCAGAGTTTGGTTCTTGAATGTGAGAATGTGGTGAGATTCATTAGTACAAAATTGGCAGGGTTAGTTGTTAGCTTGGGATGGATGTGCGTGTGAGAATATTTTTCAGCCACATGGTCCCGGATTCGATCCCAATGCGTGGTGCCTTGGGCAAGTGTATTCTACTATATCCTCGGGCTGGCCATAGCCTTGTGAGTGGATTTGGTTGACGGACACTGAAAGAAGCCTGTTGTATATATATATATATATATATATGTATATGTGTGTGTGTCAGTCACTGCTTGACAACCGGTGTTGGTATGTTTACGCCCCCATAACTTAGTGGCTCAGCAAAAGAGACTGATAGAATAAGTATTGAGAATAATTTCTTCCTTTCCTTCCACGAGTCACGAAGGCCATGAAAAGAGCCAAAGGCGCTGCCCTTTCTTTTCTACCAGTTTCAAATATCCTGTGAAGGGCCATGTGCACTACACTTTTTCTTTGAACAAAGTCAGTTTTTCTTTTTGTTTAATTCGATGCGTTTGCTTTGTCAAAAGATATCAATATTTGAAATGATCGAGAAATAAAAAAAACCGTTATCAGACTTTTTAGACCTTCTGCCCAACTCAGAAACCAGTATTAAATTGGTCTTCTTGTTTTTAAGTTTTATTTCTTCTACAAAATTGATCAGAACAATGAAGACACTTAACATTTTCGGGATTAAAACATTCACCTTTATAAAAGGTTATAACTGATGATTTAATGAATATGATATCATTACATTAAATCAATTATTAACTTTTTCCGATATGGACTGCAATACAAAGTTCATATAATTTTCAGAGACTGCAGTTTTATCAGAAGGTCATAAAGTTGCAATAAGCACCCACCATCCGGTTTCGCTTTATTGTCAAGCCCAGATATTTCGTTTGTTTGTCTGGCTATAGGCTTTAGTCAATAAGCTTAGCAATAAGTTTAGTCAATAACGCTATAGAAAACTTTGAGTTTCCTCAAGGTTAGATAAGCTAACATCGCACGGATCCAATTAGTTACTAGTTTGGTCTGTTCGCATTGCAATTTTGTGAGAACTGTGGCTTTGTTTGTAAAGATCTAAACCTGGTCATAGTAGATAGTCACTAACAATTTGACTGAGTGGTTCCAGTCGGTTCGATCCTCTTGCATAAACATTGATGGGAGAATCCCCCCTCTCTTTATGTATATATATTTTTCCATTTGTCTCAAGTAATCTATAAGGGGACGACGGTCTGCTCCTACTAACAAACTACAACCCACAAAAAACTGAAAAATTTAGGAAAGAACTACAACACTTTTTAAAAAACTTGAGCTTCTCTATTACAGTAAAAGCATAACTAAAGTCAGTCAACTTCCTATATGTTACCCTAAGCCTAGAATTCAGTGTCTATAAACCCAACAAGAAAGATAACGTAAGCAATCAGTATATACATATACAATTCAATCACCCCCAAAGCATTATCAAAAACCTAGTAAAGAGCATTTCTTCTGGACTTTCCTCTTTCTCTTCAAATGAAAAATACTAAATGAAATAGCAAATCCATATAACGAAGCTTTCAATAATAGCGGTCACAAGGAAAAGTGTAATATATAAACTACAAACCTCCAACAATAAATAAGAAAATGTAAGAATAGAAAAAGGAAAATCATCTGGTTTAATCCAGCTCCCCTTCAACATTTTCCTCAAATTCTCTAAAAATACTTCCACCATAACCACAAGTACTACGAACTATTGGATAAACACAACGTAAAAATTGTCATATTCCACAGCCAATTACAACCAAAAATTGTCTAAAAGTGAAAACCTAAATCACACAACATTTGCAATTGTAGAACACTATTAACCTGCCCTTTAGAAGGAAACCGTCTCTCAAGAAATTTCGTCTATAGTACAATGGTAATCACGAACACGAAACCAACTATTGTAGCTACATCTATGGGATATACATCAAACCAATTCAAGACACAGTACAACTGACACATGCACAATTTTCGTTATTCAAACAAGAAAAATGATACTCCACTATCCAAGGATATATTCTTTTACTTGTTTCGGTCATTTGACTGTGGCCACAGTGGAGCACTACCTTGAAGGGTTTTTAGTCGAATAAAACGACCCCAGGATTTATTTCTTAAGCCTAGTACTTGCAGAACCAAGGAAACCAAGGGGCAGAAGACGGATCAAGCTTAGGAAAGGAAAAAATTTCCTTTAAATCTCACATTCACACGTCTGTATGTCATTCATTATTAGGGTCATCTAAGGCGGTGAGCTGAGAAAATCGTTAGCACGCCGGTCAGAATGCTTAGCGGCATTTCTTCTGAGTTCAAATTCCACCAGAGTCAATTTTTCCTTTTATCCTTTCTGCTATTTCCACAGCTAAACTGCGCTC
>NC_068986.1:21280679-21282072 GCF_001194135.2 Octopus bimaculoides | reverse complement strand
ATCCTTTCGGGGTCGATAAATTAAGTACTAGTTACGCACTGGGGTCGATGTAATCGACTTAATCCCTTTGTCTGCCCTTGTTTGTCCCCTCTATGTTTAGCCCCTTGTGGGCAATAAAGAAATAAGAAATGTTAGCACACCGGGCGAAATGCTTATTCTTCAAGGTGGTTCCCCAGGATGGCTGCAGTCTAATGACTGGAATAAGTAAAAGATAAAATGCAAAAAGAAAAAAAAAAAATTCCCAAAGTAGAAGTTATTCTTTTATAAACGTAAAAAAAAAAAGTTCAATTATTTGATTTTCAGTTTGGAAAGTTGTCTTATTAAATTCCATTTGGACCATATTCCATTTCCTTTTGTTAAAAATGCCACTAACTAAAAGGTACCAACACAACATGGTCACAGAAATATTCAAATTAAATAGTTAGGTAAGAATCTATTTGTTAGTTGGCCATTTTCCGAGACAAAATCAAATGAACGCTTCCGTCTCTCGTCTCACTGTAATTCTCTCTCACATCCACCACCACCCAGGACTATTATAAAGCATGGACTAATGAATACTAAAATAGTTTTATGCAGCAGAATATTCTAAAGGAATTTCCTAGAATTTATGCAGGCATTGCTTTTGTCGAGCAGAGCAGCGTAATAATTTCAGTTTTCATTGATAATTTTCCTACATAGACGTTGTCTTCAGTGAATGAATAAAAGACACGTGATTTAATCGAATCCTCTCAATGGTTTATTGATGATAGATATAAATGATGGAGTGATAGTACTCACGTAGACGAGACGAGACGAGACAGATGGAAGGAGCGGAGATGGACTCATTTTGAATGGCTTCAGTTTTCAGCTTTCGGAAATATATTGTACATGTATAAATGGCGGTACTCACATCTTCACTGTAATATCACGCGCACGCACTCACGCACGCACGCACTCACGCACGCACGCACGCACGCACGCACGCAGGCAGGCAGGCAGGCAGGCAAGCAGGCACGCACGCACACACACACGCACACACACACACACACACACACACACACACACACACCGTCTCTCTAAGTTTAAAAGCTAAACGTCAGCACGCCGGGCGAAATGCTTAGTGGTATTTCGTCTGTCTTCGTGTTCTGAGTTCAAATTCCACCGAGGTCGACTTTACTTTTCATCGTTTCGGAGTCGATAAATTAAGTACACTGTATTTTACATGAATAATATATAGTCTGTTGACTAATTTTTTTCTCGCTACACCACTGGTAGTAAATTAAATTTCTTAATTTTTTGCTACCCTAAGACTTATTAATTGCTGTTCTAACGGCATTTCTGCGTTCTAATATAAATGATCACCTTATTTGTATCTTACAATACACATTTCGACATTTATAAAAACATGGTATAT
>NC_068986.1:21279569-21280584 GCF_001194135.2 Octopus bimaculoides | reverse complement strand
ATATATGAGGTCATCCCTAAATTATGTCTTTTTTTATACTTCTTATATTTTTCAAAATTAAAGATCAACAAAGTTCTTTTTTAATCTAAAATATACTCTCCTTCATTTTCTGCAATGCTCTTCCATCTATCTGGTAGATTTGCAAGACCCTTCTTCCAAAATTCACTCGTCCAATACTGTTCTGACCACGTCTACAGAATTCATATTTTTCCGTCGAAATGATTTTGAAGACTGCAGAATAAATGATAATCAGATGGGGCAATGCCAAGCGAATATGATGGGTGGAGCATCGTTTCCCATTAAAACTGCTCCAGCCTTAGGAATGTCCTCGCTGTATGTGGTCGAGCATTATCCTCATGGAAGACTACCTTTCGTCTTGAAACCAAAGATGGTCGGTTTTTCCTAGTGCAGTTGTCGATGAATGGTTGAATGACCAAATCCAAGCTTCTCTGCTAGTTCCTCAACAGTTATAATGAGAGTTGGTTCCACCAGGGTTTGCAGGATGTCCTCGTCGAGCTCTACAGATCTTTCAGGACGAGGCTTCTATTTCCGGCTCCGAATTTCTGGAACCACTGTTAACACTGGCTTACGCTTATTGTCCGATCTCCATATACTGCATTAATATTCCTCAAGCTTTATGTTGCGTTGTTGTCTTTATTGAACTCATAAAGCAAAATATGCCGAGTATGCACCTTTGTCACTTCCATTTAGCTTTGAGAAAATAACTGTTAAAATCGAACTGCACTCCTCAAAACTTGCACTAAGAATAAGGACAAGGTAAAATTACTACCTCCTTGTATAGCAAGTTGATACAGGTAGTTTATCCCACCCTCCTCCGACTTTTACTTCATGCAATTGAAAAAAACCGCATTATTTATGGGATGACCCAAAATATATATGTACGTGTATATCTATCTATCTATCTATCTATCTATCTATCTATCTATCTATCTATCTATCTATCTATCTATCTGTATTTGTATATATATATATATATATATATATAAACAATTGC
>NC_068986.1:21274683-21278503 GCF_001194135.2 Octopus bimaculoides | reverse complement strand
TGCCTGTCTGCCTGTCTCTGTCCGTCTGTCTGTCTGCCTGCTGCCTGTTGCCTGCCTGCCTACCTGTCTGTCTTTGTCTGTCTGTCTGCCTTCCTGTCTCTGTCTGTCTGTCTGACTGCCTGCCTGCCTGCCCCCCTCTCTCTCGCTCTCTCCTGTCACTTGTTTATTGTATATTGTATTTTATCTTTCACCTGTCGCTACCCCATGTTTAACTCCATAGTTTAGTGTGGATTAATATACATTTAACGTCGTGAGTCATAAGATGTTTTAATTAATTAAATTTACACCTGAAATGACGAAACAAAATCATTAGGCGAAATCATTAACTGTGGCGGTGGTGGCGGCGACAGCATTGGTGGCGATGGTGGTGGGGAAGTAATAGCCGAGAGGAAACAAATGAAAGTTATTATATGCTCAATGACGGAATACAATGAGATGTGTCTTCGACAAGTAAAGGAGATAAATTCGGACATGTTTTGGTCTTATTAGTCTTCCTCAGCGAAGTGTAATGCTGCCACTTCTTGCCAAATCCGAAATGACAGATACAAAAATTTTGAGTGAATTAAAGACTATCGACAAACGTAACGACTTAAAGAGATGACCAAGGAAAATTACTCAGGGACGCCTTTTGCATGTAAAATGCGTAGTTAAGTAGGGGGCTAATGTACGTACTGCAGTGAAACCCCCAAATATTTAAATGATTTAAATTTCACCTGCTGTGGAGAGAAGAAAACATTAGCATTGATGATTAAATCTGAACAAACTGAAATCGAAATCCAAATTGATAGAAAATTGAATGGAGTGGTGGTAGTGGTACTGTGGAGGAGTGGTGTGTGTCTGTCACTTTTTCCTTATAATTCTGTGACATGACTTCAATTAGTTTATCGAACGTGGTGGGATAAAATTCACAGTAAACCTCAGCGGGATTTGAACACCGTATATGAAGGCATGTGTTAAATTTCTAAATTAGATTATGAATCCACATGTTCACTACGCATAAGTTACATATCATCGACTCTTGACAACAATTAGCACGATCGCCCGGGCTAAATCACCAGCATACATTCTGGTTTATTACTGAATGTGATAACATAGGTTTCTACTGGTCATAAAAGGTTCTAGTAATCTATCAATAGATCTAATAAATTTCTGTTGTAGATAGGAAACCAGACTATTCTGATTCAAATATTGATTTCCTTTGACTTTGAACAATTCCAGTTGGGAAAATGGAAAAGTTTATTGAATCGATCTTAGTATATTACTGGCATTTAGTCGTTTTGAACCGGATGGGATTTTTTGTTGTGGCTTAATTTAGAACAAGAAGGGTGGTGTTCATGTTTTTTTACTGGGTCTTCGAGACTGGTGGAAGTTGGGGGTGAGGACAAACCGTGATCCAAGGGTTTCTTTAGACTGGAAACATGGCTCGATTCCTTCCAACTATTCTAGTGTTCCCAGTGGTTAGGTGGTGGTGGTGATGGTTTTAAACGGAGGGATAAATTAAGTGTATCACCTAAAAACATTCCTTTGTATGTAATTTCACTCACAAATCTTAGGTCGATTCGATATTACGGCAGAAGACACTTGCCCAAAAGTGCAGTGTCGATGGATCGAGCTCGGAACCACGGGTTTGAAAAACGCATGTCTTAATCACACTATAGTGGACACCAAGTCCAAGTCTCTGGTTGGACTTTGATGCAATTCACTTCAACACTTTTATATTAGTTTATGACAGAGGTGCGGTGTTTAAGAATTACAGAAGAACGAAAAGGAAATCGTGTGACGTCAAACAAGTACACAAACTAGGCGAAGTGAAACTGGAATAAAAACCATAAACAGGACACTCCCAGAGTAAAGCGACGGTTTTTGACCTAAACTCTATGACACTGGCCTATCATATAAATCTATAAAAATCTAACCTAGGTCACCTTTGATATTATTTGTTTTACAAAACATGTGTTAGCAAAAATTCTTCACTTTATATTTTTCTTTAAAAATACCAGACATCGAAGGCTGGGTTTTGGACTCTCTTTTGCCATATTCTTAGCAATAACATCTTTAAATTTTTTTCGAGCTTTCAGTTAAAAGCAATATTAAGCAATAAATAGTATCAAAGTAACATAGTCCTACTGTTATAAATGACGAGAATTTTAGTTATATACAGTGATACTTCGCAGTACGAGTTTAATTTGTTCCATGACCGAGCTCGTCTTACGATTTACTCGTTTTACAAATTAATTTTCCCCATTGAAATTAACTAAAATATAATTAATCCGTTCCAGCCCCCCACAAAACCACTCAAAAATAGTTTTTATGGGTTTTAATACAAAAAAGGTGTAGTTACAAGTAAAATGAGAATTATAAAGAAAAAAAAAGAGAATGCAAAAGAAATATGTAAACTGGTTTTATTAACTGAATTACCTTAAAGATGGGACGATTTGTGTGCTCGTACTGCGGATTTCCGTTCGTACTTCAAGACAAAAGTTCGTACGAGTCTCGGCTCGTATAGTGAATTACTCGTACAATAGTGCACTCGTACTGCGGGTTTCTACTGTGTTTTAGATAAATGTTACATAATAGTCAACTACTTTAGTGATTTCCCTTAAGATTTCAAATGACTAACCAGTTCAACTTTTCCTCAATACCAAGAGGGGAAATATACAAATTATGATAGTAAAACAATCGATTAATTCATAAAAAACACGCGCTTGTTAAAAAAAGTCAAAAGAATTATCTCCCTTGATAGGTTTAATGCATTACACAAAATTAGAATGAGATGCATAAACTTGTTCTATGCTATTGTATGAGGTAACAATGTATTGGGTTGGTGCATAATTATTGCGGCTTTTTTTCAACAATTTTTTTTCAACATTAACAATAACAACATGTAACAAAAACATCTTTACATGATTATTCCGGAGCATATTCACCATCTACTTCAATTAATGCTTCCCTTATGCTTAGCAGGCGGTCAGTCAGACCATCATTTAAAGATGTTTCCGTTAAATATTCCTCAGTCGACTTCAGCGGAATTTGAACTCAAAACGTGACGGCAGACGAAATACCGCTAAGCATTTCGCTCGGCGTGCTAACGATTCTGCCAGCTCATCGCCTTCCCTCCCCGCTCAATTAAGGCTTGTTCATGGTTTGAGTACCGTACCATAGCTCAGCTCAGTCATGTCTGACATTGTACTAAACAGCAAAACAAATCGTAGGTCAACATAACTCCGAACAACAACGGCTGATAAAACCGACATGAGAGGGATTCGGTCCATCAGCTAACCCCTTCTGAGGATTTTTCATGGAGACGGACATCGACATGAAATTATTTCATAATTTCATGAAATTATAAATTATTAAATGTTTGTAGAAATTCTCTCTTCGAAGCTTTTGCCTTCCTTTTTTTAGTTAATTTGTAGAATTACTGAGTAAATACATGTACTGGAAATAAGTACTATACATAGATACATATACATACATACGTACATACATACATACATACAGACACACAGACATGCATACACATACACGTATATATATATATATATATATGTGTGTGTGTGTGTGTGGGTGTATATGCATACCACGAGTATTGTTAAGCACACACATATATTCATTTATTCACACACATGTAAACGTAAATGTACGCACACCTACATATATAGTCACGTGTGCGGGCACTTGAGATAACTAGTTCTTCAAAATTTACTTTACGTTTCATGTAACTCGCCTCATAACTAAATATGCTTACTGAAAATACACAAATACACACACACACACACACACACACACACACACACACACACACACACACACACACACA
>NC_068986.1:21270287-21273679 GCF_001194135.2 Octopus bimaculoides | reverse complement strand
GTGGTATTTCTTCCGATTCATTACATTTTGAGTTCATATTTCACTGGGGTCAAATTTTCATAATTTTGGAGTTCGATAAGTGCCAGTCGATGTAATCTACTAGCCCCACGCCAAAATTTCAGGACTTGTGACTGTAAAAGAAATATTTAGTTGTTGTTGTTGTTGTTGTTGTTGTTGTTGTTGTTGTTGTTGTTGTTATTATTATTATTATTATTATTATTATTATAAAAGAAGACGAAAACGACGGTGAGCTGGCAGAGTCGTTAGCACGCTGGACGAAATGTTAGGCTGTATTCCGCTCGTCGCTACGTTCTGAGTTCAAATTCCACCGAGGTCGACTTTGCTTTTCATCTTTTCGGGGCCGATAAATTCAGTACCAGTGAAATTCTGGGATCGATGTAATCGACTAGTCCCCTCCCACCAAAACTTCAGCCCTTGTGTCTATAATAGAAAGGATTATTATACAAAAGGAAAGGGCGGCGAGCGAGCAGAATCGTTAGTACACCGGGAACCTTAGAGATGGCAGAATTATCCGGGCTCTCTTGTGAAATTTCTTCCGAATTGCTCTAAGTTTCTTGTCGCGCCGGAACGAATACTCAAAACATTCTAGCTGACAGCCTAACGATTAATCCATTTAGCCTCCACACATACACACACACACACACACGCATGCACGCGCGCACACACACACAGACGCGCGCACACACACACACTGACATACACACACACGCAAACGCACACCACTCGCTACTCGCTTGCGCTCGCGTGCACGCTTTTACGGTTAAAGTTTTAATATAAAACAATATAGGCACTTATTTTTCCAGGAACAAAGCAACAGACTCCCCATTAAGAACTGAACCAGGTATTTATCGATTGCAGTGATACAGCGGTATGGATTACACGACAGGAAACCTGTGTGTGTGTGTATCTGTGTATTTGGATGGATGCATGCACACACACACACACACACACACACACATACACACACACACAGAGACTATATACCTATATTATATAATATACATATATGCATACATATATATACATTCATATACATACATATATATACATACATACACACACGTATATACATATACACATACAAATACATACATATATACACACATATATACATATACAGACACACACACACACACACACACACACATATATATATATACATGAATATGCATACACACACACACTCATAGACACACACACACGTGTATCAAACACATCACCAATAGAAAAGTAACAGAAGTGAAATACAAAACAAGGATTTTGTTTGTATTTAAACAATTATTTAAAATAGCAACATACCGTTTCGCTTAAACTATTACATTATATTGCCTTATATAGGACTCACAATGATTTTATTTTGATCCTCTGCTTGAATATCTCCTTTCCGCCATTTTTCACATTGTTATATTCTATTTTAGATTATCTGTCGCTCTGTTTAGTAATTCCACCACCACACAGAAAAAAAAACATACATCCGTTACAATTCCTCATAAATTAAAGGATATACGTATATGCTCATACAGGTCTCACGTCAAACAATTTTTCTTTATTTCATCTCAAACTGTTAAATTTCTTCGTAATATTTGATTGATTTCTCCCCCACTTCTTGTTTTAATTCCCTCACTGGGAACCAGCATTGAACTTCGCTTTAACAATCTCCATGGAAGCATCACTAATCATATATATATATATATATATATATATATATATATATACTCATGAATCGTATTTCATCTCATCTATTCCACAAATCTCCATTTTCTTGTATTTTTTCCATTGTTACTTTTATTATTACTTCTATCTTTGAAATTTAGTCGAATTCTTGCGTGATATCATTTAGTGGAAATGTTCCAACATATCATTGATATTGCATTGCGTTCCTCTCTTTAATCGAACAGTTTTAATGGAACGCTCTACCTGGCTGGCATTCTTCATCGATTCTAAGCTATTATTCTTAGTCATCTCCCTACCGTTCCCTAAATCCTTAAACACCCAACTCCTACCCATCACCACTACCTTAATTCTGCAGATTATCATTCATATTGCATGGATTGTTGTTTGTTAATGTTATCCAAAATAGATCGTGCTTTAAAAAGGAAGTTTTAAGTTCAGCAATAGAACACTCACAACCACTACAGCTCCAGAAACAGCAGCAGCAGCAGCAGCAACAGTTATAGCAGTTACGTCATCCTCCTCCTTCTCATCATCATCAGCAACAACAACAACAACAACAGTAACATCATCGTCACCAGTAACAACAACAATAACATCTCTGATTTCATCGTTAGCGATGACAACGACGACGACCGCAACAGCATCTGCACGGAAAACTGCTGCACGCAACTGAAGCACGAACGACGTTCATGTTAACGGCAACGCAGCAATATTAATAACTAATAACTCTAAAAGAAACAACTACAACACTAACACAAATAACAAGACCACCGAGTGAGTCAAGGAAGGAACCCCTTTAAATATATAATGCTTCAGTTCATTCAGCTGTAAACAGGATATAAGCAAATCGCCGCCGTAGGCAGAGGTTGTATTGGTTGACAAGTAAGCTGACTTAGAAGAATCTAGTTTAATGCAGAGCTGACTTCTGCTTTTAAAGCCTCCATTTCGTATAGCGTAAGGCCTCCATTTCATAAAGTATCAATGCTGCCAAGATGATTTTCTCTGGGTTAGGAAAGCCTCTGAGTGGGTGGTCACTTAACTTGCTAGATGCTTTATATTGTGCTCTATTAAGTTACACTGCATTCCACAGTGATTGTAGTCCACTGCGTCTAAATACACCTCCATAGTATTGTGATATCGTCGTGACTTCTGTTAGAATTTCATTCACATATATGATGCTCTGTGGACTCTTGTCTGTCGTAAACGACAGACGAGGGTTCCGCAGTTTCTTGCTGAACAAACATGAGCAGATAATCTGTTTATAGTGGTCAAATGTATGTGCTGTACATTAACTCATCCTGTCCATCAAATCGACGTTGTCCGGTGTACCGCAATGTCAGGTGTCGAAGTGTTCGCAGAGCAACGCAAGAAGAGGTGTTTTGCTGAAGAACACAACGCATCGCCCGGTCTACAAATCGAAACCATGAGTTGGCGATCATAGTTTTAACACCCTAAGCCATTACGCTAGGATTATCAAATCAACTGCGAAACTTGACTGATACTTGTGCATTGGCACTCCGTCGCTTACGACGTCGAGGGTACCAGTTGATCCAATCAACGGAACAGCCTGCTCGTGAAACTAACGCGCAAGTGGCTGAGCACTCCACAGACACGTGTACCCTTAACGTAGTTCTCGGGGATATTCAGCGTGACACAGTGTGACAAGGCTGACCCTTTGAATTACAGGCACAACAGAA
>NC_068986.1:21267344-21269292 GCF_001194135.2 Octopus bimaculoides | reverse complement strand
CTAACCGTAGGGTTAGGGTTAGGGTTAGGGTTAATTGTTTCAGAATCGTTTGTTTATGTAGTCGGCACTTAATGTATATCGGCTGAATGGACGTCAGTGATTGGTTGCAATTACAGAAATACGACAACTTTAACATGGAATAACTTATGGATTTCTTTTTTTTTAAAGAAGACTAAGAGAAAAAGATGTTTTATATGACACATTCTACCAGTGTTCCAAGTTTCAAAGTGTTTCGTTAATGAAAAATGTGGCCCCCGTTTTAAAAAATATCCCCTGCCGGAACCTCGTGGAGCTTTAGGTGTTTTCGCTCAATAAACACTCACAACGCCCGGTCTGGGAATCGAAACCGCGAGTCCGCTGCCCTAACCACTGGGCCATTGCGCCTCAATAGTAATAAATACACAGTTACAGTACTGTTTCTACTTCGTGGATTTTCACTTATCGCGGGTGTTTCTGGAACGTAACATCTGCGATAATCGAGGGATTACTATATACACATTTTCTTCATATGGCTATATTTGAGGTTCTTTTCTTTTTATTCACCTTATACAAAGCTTCCAATTGCATTTAGAGCAGACCTAATAAATAAACACTTCGGTTAAACAATTTATATAGTGCCCAGTAAGGCTTATAGGCGTTTCGTAGTTAACGTATAAATAACCAATTCACTTCTTTAAACAATTCCTGTTCATCCACTTCTTTATATGTATCTATGTTTATACACACACACACACACACACACACACGCACACACATTAGGGACGTAAGCGAAATGATTTCAACGGGGAATATCAAACACAGTTTATTGAAAAGTTATGTTAGTTTGGCATCATTTATTAGAATATAATAAATTAAATATAAAACACGAAAATATTTCTATTTACTTCGCACATGTCCATATTTTAATGAGTGAGGGGGTACAGAATATTAAATCGTAGCTACATGAATGTATTAAAATGGAACCCCCCCCCATTTTTGTAGGAAATTGAGTGAAGTTAGAAGACAAGAGCATTACAATTAAAATGATATAAAATATATGATCAGGAAAAGGAATATAGATGAACAATTGCCACAAAATATCTAGGCTGGGGTATGCTAGAATGAGTTGGTCAAAAGTATCTGGACAAGCAATAAGGAGAACAGGAAACAGAAAACGTATAGTCAAAAGAATTCGTTTTTAGGTTTTGTATTATAAAGAATGTATCAAAGCAAACGAAAGAAACTGTCTGAAATGAGAGAGTAAGTAAACGAGAGGGAAAAACTCGAAGCAGACGACTGCAGTAAAAACCTCATATATAAAAATTTACATATATACATGCATGCATAGATACGTACATTCACAGACACATATATAAAAATTAAAATTATATTATTAAATTTCTTATAATATTAATAAAAGAATAAATGTTTTCGATGAGTAGATCAAATTGTAGCATAAAACGATAATATAGAAAGGAAATAAATAAATAATTTAATGAATGAATAAGTAAATAAATAAATACATTATCGATCAGAGAAATGAGTGAAAGAGGCAAATTCGGAAACGGACAGAGAATAAAATAGTGAATTTTGATTACTGCTAAAATTTTTGCACTTTTATTAAATTTCTTATGATCTAAACGATAGAAAATCTAAATTTATACACGATGCACACAATATCGATAGATAGTTATGACACAAATCTATTTGTATTGCTTATCTTAAAGTATGATTGAACAGCAGTGCAAGATTTACCGCTGTACATTGGATTGTATGCAGCATTCATACCGACAAAAAGATTTCCATCTAATACTTAATCACACACACACACACACACACACACACTTACACATCTGTGTGTGTGTGTGCATATGTATGTGACTGCAGTAAAATAATCGTTTATTTAAGAAACTAAAGAATGGATGGTTACATGCAGGCATGCATACATGCACTCCTACATGCATACACA
>NC_068986.1:21264096-21266816 GCF_001194135.2 Octopus bimaculoides | reverse complement strand
TAGGGTTAGGCTTAGGGTTAGGGTTAAAGCAAATTTAAAATGAAAAAAGCAAATAAAACGAAGAATCGTTTGTTTATGTAGTCGGCACTTAATGTATATCGGCTGAGTGGACGTCAGTGATTGGTTGAAATTATCGAAATAAGACAATTTTTTACATGAAATAAATTCGAATACAAAAATATTTTTCTGTTCTATAACACAAAATAGATAAGTATACGAAGTTTGAAAGTCTTTCGGTACCAAAAACACTACGTAAAACATTAATGAAAAATGTGGCCCCCGTTTTAAAAAAGATCCGAAAACTGCATTAAATGCTACAAAACGTACACGTAGGAGAGACACCAGGAACCCTAATACTACATCACTTATCGATCGAAAAATACTTATACCAAGTTTCATGCCTTTAACAATAATACTAGGAACTTCGTATATCGGCGGCATCCGCAAGATTTGCGAATATCACACTAGTAACGTTGTAGGATCAGTCGAGTGATCGTGGTAAAATCACAGTTTGTTAGTCTCTAGCATAAACACGGCTTGTATAGAAGATATAGATGATTCGATAATTAATAAAGTTTATTAATGAATGTATGAAATACATTTCGTGCCATAGTGAGATCAGACAGAAAATTCCGATGACAGTTGCTATGCAACTCCATTTCGGAAGCATTCAGCATGCATGATCAACAGATTGAGACACGTTTGTTCATTTCTCTTTTCTTATTTATCATTTCCGAAGAAGAGCGTATGCTCGAAACGTTAAAGACTTCTAATTTTCCTGAGCGCAAACCTAATACATCCTATTTGTGCTCATACGTTTCAGATCTTGCGTAATATATAAAAGGAAATAATAATAATAAATAATAAATGCGCCCTTTTAAAGCCTAGCCAGGCTCATGGGCCCGGTTTCCCGGTTTCAATGGCGTATGTGTTCCCCAGCTGGACGGGACGCCAGTCCATCGCAGCGTTTCTCATTTTTGCCAGCTGAGCGGACTGGAGCAACGTGAAATGAAGTGTTTTGCTCAAGAGCACAACGCGTCGCTCGGTCCAGGAATCGAAACCACAATCTTACGATCATGGTGCTGATACCCTAACCGCTAGGACACGCGCCTCCACATAATAGGAAATACATCCTCTTATTGAAGACGTTTTTCAATTAACATGTAAGTATGTGTGTGTGTGTGTATGTATGTATGTATGTATGTATGTATGTATGTATGTATGTATGTATGTATGTATGTATGTATACATATATAGTTACATTCATTCTATATAAGATTTCACATTTCTCGCAAAAGAAGGCGATAAACTGCCAGAACCGTTCGCACGACGGATAAAATGCTTAACGGCATTTCGTCAATCTTTGTGTTCTGAACTCAAGTTCGTAGAAGTCGACTTCGCCTTTCATCTTTTCAGGGTCGATAAAATAAGTACCCTCAAAAACTGGTGGCTTTGTGCCATTATTATTTCCTCCAAAAGAAGGCGGTGAGTTGGCAGAGTCGTTATTGTACCGGACAAAATGCTTAGCGGCATTTCTTCCGGCTTTACGTTCTAAGTGGAAATCTGCCAAGATTAGTTTTGCCTTTCATCCGTTCGTAATCAATAAAACAAGTAGCTGTTGAGCACTAGGGTCGATGTAATCGACTTACGCCCTACTCCTAAAATCGGTCGGCCTTGTACCAAAATTTGGGACTATTATTTCTCCTTAAAGAACAAAGGATTAGAAGAGTCGTTAGACTGTCGGATAAAATATCTCGCAGTATTTCTTCCTCCATCTCTTCAGATCCTACCGAAGTCAACTTCGCCTTTCATCCCACGAGGGACAGTAAAACAAAGTACCAGTTAGTCGATGGTATCAACTAACCCCTCCCCTCAAAATGTCTGACATTGTGCCTAAATTAGATACAATTATTATTTCTTATTATTTCTCCCAATTGACTTTTCAGATCTATTTTTGTTCTAATTTTCCCCCCTCTTAACGTTTTCCGTTAAAAATATTTCTTATCGTCTGAATATCATGTTTACCTTTATTTAAGTGGATAATTTTTCCCCCCTTCAGTTTGGACATCTTTTTCAGATTTTTGAGTTTAACTTCTTATCCGCATTAATTTCACCCATTCTTATAATCATTTCCTAAATTTGATTATGTATATTACTCCATTATCCATCTTCACCCATTTTATATAAGTATTTCTGCTATTGGCCTACTTTTCTATCAAACATCAGTCCACTTTCCAATGTAAATGTCTGTCTGTCTCTCTCCCCCTCTCTCTCCCTACTCCTCTTTTTCTCCTCCACTGTCTCTCATCGACGCAGCCATTTATTTTTGATTTTCTTTGCGTTTTGCTGACAGTTATTATTATTTTTTAATATTTTCACATCGTTGCAACCAGTTTGTAGAGTTGTTTCAAATTTGGAATTTAATGAAGTCACAGAGGAATCAGCAGACCTCTTTTAATCGAAGAGCTTGGAAACCCACCGGGATTTCGTTTATCTAAGCACGTTTTTGGGAAACGTTAGATGCATCAACGCATACATAAGTGTACAGAAAAGAGGTATTAGTTACTAAAAGATAACTTTTGCACTTTGCTTGGACAAGTCACGGCGAGTTTCAAATCAATAAGTTATTGGAATTTGTGTATAAAAATAGGTAGAGAGAGAGAAAGAGAGAGAGAGAGAGAGGGAGAGAGAGAGAGAGAGAGAGAGAGAGAGAGAGAGAG
>NC_068986.1:21258810-21263662 GCF_001194135.2 Octopus bimaculoides | reverse complement strand
CTTTCTTTCTTTCTTTCTTTCTTTCTTTCTTTCTTTCTTTCTTTCTTTCTTTCTTTCTTTCTTTCTTTCTTTCTTTCTTTCTTTCCTTCTCTCTTTCTTTTCCCCCCTCTCTCTCTTACACACATTCACACGACCATATCTTTTGTGTGAGTTAGATTACAAAATAATAGTAAATGAAGTCAGTGTCTCAGTTTCGATTTCCAGCTAAAAACTGGTGCTGTGTGTATAACTGATACGACCATCGAAAGTCTGATTGAAGTCTCGAATGCGTTTCTCTGTTTCGAGATTAAACTTCCGAAACATTTTGTCCCGTGTTTCGAGAATTTCTGTGCGTTACTTTTAAGTCCTTATCAACATAAATTTCGCCCACGGCAGCGGGGTTATGATGACTCTAATCTCTTGAAGACCAAGAGTTAGCAGAATTGTTAGAATAACAACTTTGTCCGAAAGAGTAGCCTTTCCTGAATCTGTGTTAGATGCATCACATCTCAGATGTAAAGCGATGCTTTTGCTATTCAGTAACAGGGGACAGCGACTGCATACTTGATCCATAAGGGAGTTCAGGATGCCTCTAAACATTTACTTTGTGATAGAAAACGTTGATTGCTCCATACCACAAAAGATTTCTTCACCCACATTCACAGCAAACACCTCCAAAAATGTCCACAAGGTACTGCTTTCCCACGAGATATAACACCGATAAAACCATTTATATACACGCACTAATTCGTACAGTGTCATCCGTTGGAAGAATTTTCCCAATGGTCATGCCAAAAGCATATCAGACACAGAATGCATTCATACTCTTAAAAATAAGGACTACGTTCCAATAAAAACTGCGACCAAGTGTAAACAATTGACCTGATATTATTGTATGGGACTAAAAGATCCCCTTCGATCATGAATGACCATGGGATTGCACCTAGAAAGTTACCCTCTCAGGCACAAGTCTAAGTAGGGTTGTTTATGGAAGACCCGCAGTCGCCTATGCATATCCGGCTCCCCTCTCCACGCCAACGATTTTATCCAAGGGAAAGACAAAGGCCTACACAACTTGGCATCAGTGACGCCACAACTCATTTCTAAAGCTGAGTGAATTGGAGTAACGTGAAATAAAGTGTCTTGCTAACGAACGAAAAACAGCCTAGTCCGGGAATCGAATTCACTACTTCATGATTGTGAGCCCGACTACAAACAAAAATTATACGCTGTTATGGAGGTCAGCTCTCCTGCTGATATGAACGACATATCTAAAATTAGAGAAAAGTGAAATAAAGAGAAATTTACTGCCCTTATAGCCAAGCTATAGATTTTTATTTGTATCAACTCAGAGGTCGGATGCATTCTACCAATGATGTCTACGCAGAATATTACCTACAGGGACTGAAGTTTTGGGAAGAGCTAATCTGAGCAGCTTGCTGGAGATTGTAACGTGCAAGATGAACGAATACCCAAGGCAGTTATACAATGGATACCGCCAAATGGACAAAAAAGAATAGAGCGATAGAGAGACCTAAGAAGATATGGTGCGCCATCTTCAAAGATCTGAAGTGACCTAGCATCACCTGGGAAGATGCAGGCAACCATGCTCAAAACCGGGGTAACCGGAAATGTCTTGCTGCCCGATACACTGGCCAGTTGTCCGGCAGGAACTAAGACTAAAAATGGGCTATTTAACAAGAGATTTGTGTGAAAGCGAGAAAATGATGTGGTTCTCCAAGGAAGACCAAAACTAATTCGTATTTTCCAATTATAATCGATTTGTAGCACGGTGAAAATCTTCAAATCATTCCAGAGATTCTCTATATGAGGTTTCTGGAATGAAGACATGCACACAATTCGCATTTGAATATGGTATACACACGCATACATATGCAAACGTGGAGGCGCAATGGCCCAGTGGTTAGGGCAGCAGACTCGCGGTCATAGGATTGCGGTTTCGATTCCCAGACCGGGCGTTGTGAGTGTTTATTGAGCGAAAACACCTAAAGCTCCACGAGGCTCCGGCAGGGGATGGTGGCGAACCCTGCTGTACTCTTTCACCACAACTTTCTCTCACTCTTACTTCCTGTTTCTGTTGTGCCTGTAATTCAAAGGGTCAGCCTTGTCACACTCTGTGTCACGCTGAATGTCCCCGAGAACTACGTTAAGGGTACACGTGTCTGTGGAATGCTCAGCCACTTGCACGTTAATTTCACGAGCAGGCTGTTCCGTTGATCGGATCAACTGGAACCCTCGACGTCGTAAGCGACGGAGTGCCAACAACACATACAAACAATAATGAAACACGCACGCACACACACACACTTTTGTTCTAAAGATACACGCACGCGCAGTAGACGCGTGCAAGTTTATCGACATATGCACCTACATATGCGCACACACTGATTCATTTATATATTCATAAATACCAGGAATTGCCTAAATTCAAACAAAAGTAGCTTGTCACTTTGCAATTGGATTTTGCAAAGGAAAAATCTTATCAAAAATTTTAAAGAAAAATCACATACACACACATACATGCATACATACACACATACATACATACATACTACATACATACATACTACATACATAAATACTACATACATACGAATATAAATACATATATACATACATTCATATATAATACATACACTCATAAACACTAGCATACATACATACATACATACATACAAACGAACATACATACATACAAATATAAATGCATACATACATACATACATACATACATACAAACATACATACATACACACGTACATGCATAGATACATACATAGATACATACATAGATAGATACATACAGACATACATACATGCATACATATATACAAACATACATACATACACACATACAAACATACTTACATATATACATACAAACGTACATGCATAGATACATACATAGATACATACATACGTAAATACATTCATATACACATACATGATTAAGTACATACATACTTACACACGAACATACTTGATATTAAACGTGGGAAAACTATTTTTCCAAGCTAGAAACATTCATTTCTATCAATGAAACTCTTTGTTCTTCCACAAAACACAAGTAAGTAGGTATTAACGAAAATGTATCCTATAGAACTGCTGTGAACAAAGACAGAGTGACCAAAGAATATTGCATCAGAGTTTAAAAATATGGTAGTCAGAGCTTTAGTCTTACAACAAATAGATATTCTTCAACGTAGATTATCAACGCTATATTTTTACTCGTTCCAACATTTATTTAAAATTCAATTGCCGAAGAAATGATAGCTGTTTATTATATGAACTTATAATAAATCTATTATTGAAACGTGTACAATAGTAATTTGGATAAATCCTTGTCAATTATATTACGCTATGGAATTGTTTTCGATGTAACTAGTGTGAGAAAAATGCTTTTCATAACTTACATCTATATCAAGTTTCTGAGTTACGGCATATTGTTCGGGTCTTAAAATATTTTGATTGTTACATCTCTTCATCGAAATTTATGTAGAGCAGAGACACAGGCTAACAACATCTTTTCTCTGTGAATTTCCTCAAGAAGGAGTCATAATCCCGAAATATTGATGTACTATGAATGCGAAGAAGACTGTATATATATATATATATATATATATATATATAACGCTCGGGAATTGAAAAAGTCTTTAACGTTTCGAGCCTACGCTCTTCAGCAGAAAGGAACGCAGAAAGAAAGAAGGAGAGAAAGAAGGAGAGAAAAAAAGAGAGAAAAAAAAAGAGAGAAAAAGGAGAGAAAAAAAGGAGAGAAAAAAGAAGAGAAAGAAAATGTGTGTAGTGGTTAGCGATCTATCATAACTTTTATGTGAACCATCCGCTTCTTTCTGATGAATAACTATGAAGATTCCTGAAACGGTTTCGATGCCACACAAAAACATAGGAAACCGTAGTCGATGAGGACGCCCTTATTACATCTCACGCATTGTATCTTATCAAGCTCGGGAGGGGTGAAGCACAGTCTATCACAGCTGAGAGTTGAACTCATAACGTAAACGGACGTACTTAAATCATCATCATCAACCTCGGACACTACTATCTCGATTCCTAGGGCCCGTAGGACCACTTACCTGGTTTCCATGGCATATAAAGTGACCAAGATCACAGAACCCAACCTGAACGAGACCCAGTCCGTTTCAGGTTTACTCATTTATAACTGAATGAACTGTAGTAACAAGAAGTGAAGTGTTTTGCTCAAGAACGCAACGCACCACCCAGTCTAGTCCGGGCATTGAAACCACAATCTTGCGATCGTGAGCAACTGAGCTACTTGGCCACAAGCCTTGGTATTTAATCCAATCCATTGCTCTATGTTACAGCCAATGGACCGACCGCTTTACAGTAATAAAATAAAGCAAAAACTATATATAGTGAAAGGAGAAAAAAAATCGGAAAAAAATATCTTGATCTATATTGTTAATGTCAGTTGAAAGACTATGTTATAAATATATTTAATAGAAAACAAAGAAAGACAGGAATATAAGCGTTAAGAATTTAGAATGAAAGAATACATGCGATGCATAAGGAAGACTATATTCAACTATTAGAACATTCATCGAAACATTCGCACTGTTACTGAGAAAGGAAGAAGTCACTCATGGAAGCTGGCTTCTATATAGTACACCGTACAAAAATAGGTATTTGAAAAGATGCGCCATTCTTAGAGGAAGTTGTTATTGAATAGGCGAACGCATACACACTAACATACATACATACATACATACATACATAGTTTATGTAATATGACTACCCCACCACACACTTATATTATATATGTGTGTGTATATGTATATGTATATATATATATATATATATATATATATATATATAT
>NC_068986.1:21256142-21257621 GCF_001194135.2 Octopus bimaculoides | reverse complement strand
ATATATATATATATATATATATATATATATACACATACATATATGCCTACACACACATACACCCAGACACACTTGTATATATAATATACATACACTAACATATATAGACATACATATGTATACGTATGTACATATGTATGTGTGTGCGCACATATATTATTTGCAAAAGAGATTCTGAAGTAGATTTTTTTTCACAAGGAAGGGAGAAGAAGATGAGAGTGGGTGAACAATACAATAGAAATTACGGAGGAGTAAAAGAGAAAAAGACAGAGAAAAAAAGATGGCGAGGAGAAAGAGGAAAAGAAAGTGAGTGAGAAACGCTTTTAGAATGGGAAACGCTAAGGAGAGTTGAAAATGGAGAGAGTTAACCGCTAGAAAGAGAGAATAAAACAAGTGGTTCTTAATGAAATGTGAGGGGGTAAAGAGTAGAAGGATGGAGAAGGATATGGTAAAGTAGAGAGATTGGCGGGAAGAGAGAAAGAGAGGAAGAGAGAGAGAGAGAAAGAAGGGTAGGAGAAAGGGAGAGAAAGAGGGAGAGAGGGAAAGGGATGAGGAGGGGCGGGGAAAGAAATGGAGAGGAAGAGAGAAGGAGAGAAAGGGGGAAAAAGAGAAAGAAAGTGTGTGGAAGTGAACTGAGACAGAGATAATTAAACGAGCAAAAGTAAAAAAAAAAATAAATGAGGAAGAAAGAGACGTTACTTAGGAAAATCCGAAAGATTGAGAGAGAGAGAGAGAGAGAGGGGTGGGGTGGGGGGAAAGAGAGATGTAAAGGTAGGGAGAATGAGAAAAAGGAAAGAGAGGGAGTGGGAGAGGAAGGAAAGGTGTGGATAAGAGAGAGTGAAGGGGAAAAGAAGTGTAATCCTTATAATGAAACATATGCAAGTATATTATATGTATGTAACCGAAAACAATACTAGCTCTTCCTCTCATCACCCACGATGCACTCCTTGAGTACTTTATATTTCACATCGTCTCTTACACAAATCTCTTCTCCGAAGTAATGAAATAGAAGTCACTTATTGTATGTCACATCACCTCACTCACTAGTGAGCCAATGAGATATGATAACCAGCCAATGAGATATGATAACCAGCCAATGAGATATGATAACCAGCCAATGAGATATGATAACCAGCCAATGAGGTATGATAACCAGCCAATGAGATATGATAACCAGCCAATGAGTTATGATAACCAGCCAATGAGGTATGATAACCAGCCAATGAGATATGATAACCAGCCAATGAGGTATGATAACCAGCCGATGAGGTATGATAACCAGCCAATGAGATATGATAACCAGCCAATGAGGTATGATAACCAGCCAATGAGGTATGATAACCAGCCAATGAGATATGATAACCAGCCAATGCGGTATGATAACAAGCCAATGAGATATGATAACCAGCCAATGAGATATGATAACCAGCCAATGAGGTATGATAACCAGCCAATGAGATATGATAACCAGCCAATGAG
>NC_068986.1:21253235-21256132 GCF_001194135.2 Octopus bimaculoides | reverse complement strand
GCCAATGAGATATGATAACCAGCCAATGAGATATGATAACCAGCCAATGAGGTATGATAACCAGCCAATGAGATATGATAACCAGCCAATGAGATATTATTACCAGCCAATGAGGTATGATAACACGACAATGATCAATAGAAAGAAGTGACAAGTTGTACTTTTGATATAAGTCCTGGAGATAAGCTGCTTTGATAAAAGTTTAAGTCCTGGAGATAAGCTGCTTTGATATAAGTTTAAGTCCTGGAGATAAGGTTGGACAATTGTTGTGCTGAAGACGGCTATAGAGCCAGAAACACGTGTCCACGACTGTCCTATCTCTAAATAGTAAGCATGTACTCTTCCTTTACGGTATATCAACTTGTGAGAATTCCTGATTCTTCAGATTACTCCACCCCCTTCTCACATGGAGCTGGCCCTAATCGCTATATGGTGACAGAACAATCGTCAGATTGACAAATGAAAAAATAATATGACGTCTATATAAAACACCACCTATTTAGAAATATTTAAAAATTGGATAATGAAAGCAATAGCTAACCACCGAAGAAGGAACTTGCCTCAATATATATTAAAAAAGCTTAAAATACCAAAAGCACGTTTCATGCTTAAAGGGTTCTGAAATACGCTTTATATTTATGTGTGTGCGTGTGTGTATTTATATATATTTCTTAAACAAGAATATTGTTGATAGTGATTTCGAAGTTTCGGTCAGTTAAGCCATCGTCTAATCCCTTAGATTAATGTAAAATTTTTATTATAACTAAATATGAAAACAAACATTAATATATGTATGTGTGTATATGTATGTGTGTGTGTGTCTGTGTGTATGTGTGTGTGTGTGTGTGTATGTGTGTGTGTATGTGTAAAATATAGTAAAATTGATAAAAAGCATTGAGCGAAATTGCTGTAAGGTGTGGAAAATCAAACGTTTCGGACAAAGTACCCTTCTTCAAGGAAAACTTGAAGGGAGAGAAATTAATGAGACATCAGAGTTGTATTTGAATGTACAGCTTTGCTGTCTCTCATTTATTTCTCTCTTTTCAAATTTTTCTGGAGAAGAGCACTTTGTCCGAAACGTTAGATTTTCCACGTTCACTCTACGCTTTTTATCGATTTTTCTACGTAAGTCTTGCCGACGCAGCCCAACATCAGTCTCTATGGGCAAATGTCATTTTCTCTAGTCTCAGGTTGACCCAAACATTGTAATGAAACAGTGTCGGCAGAAACTGTGTAGAAGCCCGTCGAATGGACTATGCTTGTAATTCAAGAGGTACAGCTTTATTACACACCATATCTCTAATGGCACACGTGACTGTAAGATGCTCTGTCACTTACAGCGTTCAATACAGGAGCAGGTATCTCCGTCGATAGAACAACTGAATTCTCGCAATGTCGAACGACGGATATCCTGTGCCCTACACATGAATGTATGCGTGGATGTATATGTTTGAGTATACAAATAAGAGGAAAATACTCAATACAGAAGTAGTATGTAATTAATTGTTGAGGTGAATATTCTTTGCTGTTGATGTTGCTACATAATCAGTAAGACAGTCAAGCTTATGTCCGGCTAAGATATCGGATTTAAAACTTAAACACCAACATATGCACGGATAAACACAATGACACATGTGTGAATGACGAGCTTCTGTACACTTTTCGCCTACATATGTATGCTAGTCAACTTATATCTATGCACCAGCCGATCTATCTATCTATCTATCTATCTATCTATCTATCTATCTATCTATCTATCTATCTAAATATCTATCTACCTACGCATCTCTATTTATATTACAGTCTATGAGTATGCGTACGAACTAGACATGTATCCACCTATTTCGAAAAGAAATGAGAAATACACAAGCGCACTTACAATAACAGAGAGAGAGGGATAAAGAGAGAGAGAGAGAGAGAGGGAGATAGAGAGAGTGGGTCAGAGAGGAAGAGAGAGAGAGAGAGAGAGAGAGAGAGATAGAGAGAGAGAGAATGGGTGGGAGAAGAGTTGGGGTTATCAAATAAAAGAAGTGGTGTATGAAGAAAAGGCAATACAAAATTTAGGGATAAGCAAAAGAAAATATACATGAAAAAATTATAGAAACTACAGAAATTCTGAGGAAAATATTTGTTTTTTGTTTCAAGACTTGTGTAATAAAATGGAAATGTGTAGAGTAATTTATTTCAGTGAATAATGTCTGACGTTAAACGGTTCCGTTGGAAAATGCCTCAACATTTCAGACATCTTAGTTTATACGAGGTTTAGATGGCCGAATGGTGAAGAAGTTCGTTTCGCAGCCGCGAGGTCTCGAGGTCGATCATACTGAGTGGCATCTTGGACAGATTGTTATTTTCTATAGCCTCGGGCAGGGGAAATTGTATAGAAGCCCGCCAGGTGGATTGCACGTCACATTCCGTGTCACAAGATCCTTGTCACATTTCGTGTCACACTGATTCTACCGGAGAATTATGTTAAGGGTACCTGATAGGCGCAGGCGTGGGTATGTAGTAAGAAGCTTGCTTCCCAACCTCATGGTTCCGGGTTCAGTCACACTGCGTGCTATCTTTGGACAGTGTCTTCTACTATAGTCTCAGGCCAGCCAAAGGCTTGTGAGTGGATTTAGTGTGTGTGTATGTGTGGGGGTCCCTTTGTATCCCTGTTTGTCCCCCCCCCACTGCTTGACGACCGGTGTTGTGTTTACATCACCGTAACTTAGTGGTTCAGCAAAAGAGTCCGGTAGAATAAGTATTAGGCTAAAACAAAAATACTGCGGTCGATTCATTCGACTCAAAATTCTTCAAAGCGGTGCCCCAGCATGGCCGCTGTCTAAAGATGGAGAACCGAAACGATGAAAGGTAAAGTCGATCTCGTCGGGATTTGAATTCAGAATGCTAAG
>NC_068986.1:21250524-21252672 GCF_001194135.2 Octopus bimaculoides | reverse complement strand
CGGCGGAGTTTGAACTCAGAACGTAAAGACGGACGAAATGCTGCTGAGTGTTTTGTCCGGCGTGCTAATAATCCTGACAGCTCGCCGCCTTAATGTAATAAATATAATAGAATAAAAGAGACGCTGGTTTTGAACGAAATTTTCTTGATTTTCATTTTTTTATTTTCAAATTGATCTTTCTCTAATCAATATCTAATTTTCTTTCCAATTTAAGAATTCCAACGTGATTAAAAATAGCAACCCGACTTGGTCTCCCGGAAGTCATTTGTATTCAGATCCTGCTTTTGTTTTCGTTTTTTTTTTTGTAAATTTAAACTTTGCATGTGTTTAGTTATTTTTCTATCTGTCTTTTTTAAAACAGCCGATTTGCAGTTTTACAAGACTAACAAACATTTTGTAAGAGCGACATTTTACTTGCAGCCTTTGTTGTAACATTGGTATGTAATCATTATATTTGTACATATGACTTTATTTTTAGGTGAAGAAAATGGTATCCTGTGACGTTCACATCATTTCTTAAGGGTATTAGTGATAGAAAATTGAAACAGAGCAGCATCTTGAGATCGATGTACTCTTAGCTTAGTTTTGTTGTTTCTTGTTGTTTTGTTTCTTTGTTTACGTTACTCATCACTAAAAATAGTATTTTCCGTTATTTCTGTCACACTACGTACTTCCACATCACAATTTACATTCCGTTGCAGAAATGGAAATCGACGCAATAAATCAGGAAATAATGTATAAGTTATAAATAGCAACGTTTGTTTTCTTGTTTTTTTTTTACTCGAGCCCTAGCACTAATAAGGCCGGCAGCCCCTATTTCCTTGGCCAGGATCACAACATTTCTCATGATCGAGACGCCGGTCTGTTGCAGTATTCAAGGCTTGTAATTTTTGAAGGAAAGGAGTAAATTGCATCGACCCCAGTACTTCACTGCTACTTTTTTTTTATTGACCTCGAAGGGACAAGAAGTAAAGTTGACTTCGGCAAGATTTGAACTCAGGACGTTAAGAGCCAGAAGAAATGCCGCTCAGTATTTTATCCGACGTAGAAACGATTCCGCCTGCTCGCCGCCTTAATGTTTGCTTTTTTCTCATTTTTGGTATAAGGTCAGCATTCAGCATTTTTTAGAAGAGGGTGCGAGTCGATTACATCGACCCCAAATTTAACAGGTATTTTATTTTATCGATCCTGAAAAGATGAATAGCAAAGTCAACCTCGGCAGTATTTGAACTTAGAACGTTTAACCGGAAGACAAGTGTTACATATAATGAAATATTTTACCTTTTGGTGCCAACATATAATTATTTTGGATCTGAAATGAATGGTTTAAGTGCAGACGTACAACAGTATCGTTGAATACTTTGGAACATCCCAGTAAAAATTTTATTCATATACAACAGACATCCCAAAGAACCAAAGCACCAAATATTCTCTTAAACATTATTCACATTATTTATGCCCACGGGCATATGGCATAGTGGTTAAGAGCGTGGGCTGCTAACCCAAAGATTCCGAATTCGATTCCAGGCAGTGACCTGAATAATAATAATAATAATAATAACATCGAAAAATACCTTAGGAATGAGAACCCAGGTTCGAAATTTCCCCAAGACACCTGATGAAGGCTGGAGGGTATATCAGCAACAAACAAGATGAGGACAAATATCCATCAAATGTAAATAATGTAAATAATGTACAAAATGCCTCATCTCTTAAATATAGAACTGTATTCTCTTAAACAGTTCAAAACACAGTAAAACGAAACATAAAATACAGGAAGTACAATGAGTATTTTCTTATTAATCACCCCCGTCCAAGAAGAGACATAATAGCATCATATTTTGACTCTCTTCAGATCTTAAACAGCCCACGTTCAAAGCACCCACACAACTCACCTAGTTAACTACCATAACTACTGTTCAGGCATAATTTCTGTTTTTGCTCTACCAATGTAACATTCTTCTGAATACTCTTGTCAGTCTTCATCGCAATACTCTCACACATCAATGAACAAAGCAAGAACACTTCAGAAATTTCAAGAGACCTCGACAGAACCACTTCAATCAAGAGAGAGAATTATAACGCAATCACCAGTCTAAATAGCCTGTAATATATATATATATATATATATATATATATATATATATA
>NC_068986.1:21248532-21249626 GCF_001194135.2 Octopus bimaculoides | reverse complement strand
ATATATATATATATATATATATATATATATATATATCTTTTCGTTTTAGGTCAGTCTTTCAATGTAAACATATTCAACTGTTAAGAAAAAAGCATTCCATTTCAGTTTACTGTAATTATTTTGAAAACAATGACAGCCATTAATTCATCTCAGATATTGTTAGAGATACCAGCAAAGAATTACAGGATGTGTTTTAATTCCAAACTAAATTTAGCACAGAGTTTCTAAAAAACATATTTCTTGTTTCTCAAATATGGAGGTAATGATAATGGTTTCTAATTTAGCCACGAGGCAAGAAATTCTGAGAGGAGGGGAGCTTAGTCTATACCTTTGTCTACAACTAGTTCTAGACTGCTATATTATTTTAGCAGCCCCGAAAGTATAAAAGACCCAGTTGACCTCGGCATGATTTGAACTCAGAGCATAAAGAACCAAAACAAATACCACAGGGTATTTTATCCGACGCTCTAACGATTCTGTTGATTCACTTACCCGAATAACAATGTTTTCAAATTTTGGCCCAGGGCCACCAATTTCGGGGGAAGGAGTAAGTCGGTTACATCGACCCTCGTGCTCAACTGGTACTTATTTTATCGACCCTTACAGGATGAAAGACAAAGTTGACCTCGGCGGAATTTGAACTCGGAACGTAAAGACGAACGAAAAGTCGCTGAGCATTTTGTCCAGCGTCATTCAGCCAGTTCGCCGACTTAATATTAATAATAATAATAATAATAATAATAATAATCCTTTTTACTGGAAGCACAAGGCCTCAAATTTGTGGGGAGGGGACTGGTTGATTAGATCGACCCCAGTAACCAACTGGTACTTAATTTATCGACCCCGAAAGGATGAAAGGCAAAGTCGACCTCGGCGGATTTTGAACACAGAACAGAGCGACGGGCGAAATACCGCGAGGCATTTCGTCCAACGTGCTAACGATTCTGCCAGCTCGCCACCTTAATGATATTAATAATGATGATGATTTCTTTTATTGGCCACTTGGGCCCAAGACATGGAGGACAATATCGAAAGACGAGTCACAGCACAAAAAAATTGCAAAAACATGTGGGCTTAACATCAATCAAGGGGAG
>NC_068986.1:21244161-21248121 GCF_001194135.2 Octopus bimaculoides | reverse complement strand
AAGTGTTTATTGAGCGAAAACACTTAAAGCTCCACGAGGCTCCGGCAGGAGATGGTGGTGAACCCTGCTGTACTCTTCCACCACAACTTTCTCTCACTCTTACTTCCTGTTTCTGTTGTGCCTGTAATTCAAAGGGTCAGCCTTGTCACACTGTGTCACGCTGAATATCCACGAGAACTACGTTAAGGGTACACGTGTCTGTGGAGTGCTCAGCCACTTGCACGTTAATTTCACGAGCAGGCTGTTCCGTTGATCGGATCAACTGGAACCCTCGGCGTTGTAAGCGACGGAGTGCCAACAACAACTTCAAATGATATTTGAAGAAATTGATGAGGGCTTGACCAGACAGAAATGTGTCTGTCTTCAAACCTTTCAGACGAGTCCACCACACCGCTTCTTTTGCCACAGCCACCAAGACAAAGATCTGCCTTCCTTCTCTGCTAAGGGAAGGTGGTGCGTCGATCTTTACTATACACTCGGCAGACAGCTAACTTCGTCTTATACGCGACGACAGCTGTTCCACACAGTCCCACAACTCCCTAACGTACGAACATTGGATTATTGCATGCAAGACAGTTTCGTTCCCCAGCAAGCATCTCGGGCAGATTCAGCAACAATAATTTAAAACTTTTGGTACAAGTCAGCACTTTTAGTCGGGAGTTAGTCGATTACATAGACTCCGGTACATAACAAGTAGGCAATCTTTCGTTTTGAGTACATTTTACGTCATTTCTAATCCACGTGCGTTTGTTTAGGTTTCCGTAAAAGGGTTTTAAGGTTAGAGTAACGGTTAAAGTTCGGGACGGAATTCCCTAACCCTAAAACCCTTTTACGGAAAGCGACGATCTTGTTCAGAAACATAAACAAACGCACGTGGATTAAAAATGACGTAAAATGTACTCAACACGAAAGATCGCCAACAAGTACTATATTTTATCACCCTGAAAAGACTATATAAGACTATATGGTACTACATAACAAGTACTATATTTTATCACCAGGAAAAGTTGTCTTCAGTGGGATTTGAACTCAGTACACAAGAAGCAGGAACTAGAGTACCCATCAAGTACTGGGTCAATAATATTTACTAACGTTCCACTCTAAAAACTACTGGCCTTTTGCCTACAGCAGAAGAGCTATTAATGCAAGATCTGACTCCTATCATTCTTTTATACTTTAATTCCATTATACTCTCATTCTATTATACCATCATTCTAGTATACTCACAGTCTATTATGCTCTCATTCTATTATACTCTCCCTCACTCAGTTATTTTCTATTGATGGCACATTAAAAGTCGCGAGCAACTAAGGCGAGGAAACATGTAATCAATAATAATTTAAAATAACTCGTCAAATGATTATAATCGTTTGATGAGTTATTTTAAAAGATTAAATGTAATATAAGTCTTCTAGAACTGGCAGTTTCAAAAATTACATTTGATTAAATTTAACGAACGTCTTGACGCTTGGCAAGGCTCCATTCTTTGCAGTTATTTCGTATGCAATCTTTTTCCTATGGATTGATGTATTTAATAAGATAATTTTAATGAGGCCGGCTCTAAGTATTCTTGTCTTCACCTAATGTCTTATCCATACACGAGAAATTGTACGACTGTTAGAAATTACATAACAAGACTCCATCACTAGTTGTGTGGTTAAAAAGCTCGTTTCGCAACCACCGGACTTCGGGGTTCGATCCAACGACGTGGTGCCTTGGGCAAGTGATTCTGGTTTTTTATTATGTATGTGTGTATGTATGTATGTATGTATGTATGTATACGACGGGCTTTCAGATTCCGTCTACCAAATCCACTCACAAGGCTTCGGTCGGCCCGAGGCTATAGTAGAAGACACTTGCCCAAGGTGCCACGCAGTGAGACTGAACTCGGAACCATGTGGTTGGGAAGCAAGCGTTTTTGTTCCCCCTCACCACCGCTTGTTAACCGGCGTTAGTTTATCTGCATTCCTGTCACCTAGCGGTTTGGCAACAGAGTCTGATGAATTAGACGGATAGAATAAGTACTGGGTACCTATCGGGTATCTTTTAAGCTAGCTCCTGTGGAGGGCTCTTCATTGGGCCTTGAGCCCAATAATGACACTTCATGCATTGAGTACGTATCAAATTTTATTAAACTTGACCAATAATTTTCGAGCAATGAACAATTTTCATGAAAGCAATGATATAATTTGTCGACTCGGAACCTATTGCAAAACTTCATGATAAACAACATTTTTTGTCTCCCCATTCAGGGTGGTGAGGGTCGGTAGAATTTTTTTCTGTCTAACCTTTCTTTCTTTCTTTCTTTCTTTCTTTCTTTCTCTCTCTCTCTCTCTCTGTTGATTGTTTCCAACCACCACCCTCGCCACCACAACTGCCATACACACATCGTTCAGACTTCTGACGCCACCAACATCAACACCTTTGACTTCGTCGCTTTCCCCTCCACCATCGTCACCACTGTCTTTCACATCCCTTGCTATCACCATCGTACTTGACCGCCTCAGCTACCTACACCACCATCACCATCACCATCGCCTCTGCCTCTGTCACAACTACAGCTCACTCTATTACTGTCACCCTATTACCATCTCAACTGTCACTCTGCTATCGCCCCCACCGTCTCTATGCCTACTATTACTTTCACCCCAGCAAAAGGAGTAGAAGTGTCATTGAATAGTGAGAGAGAGGGTCAAAGTGTGACAGATTGACACATAGAAATTCGTTTTGGCATTTATTATTATAGAAGATACGTAAGAAAATATATCTTAGTTATATTTTATATTTTACTTGTTTCAGTCACTGGATTGCGACCAAGCTGTAGCACCGCTTTGAAGAGTTAAGTCGAACAAATGTACACAAATACTTACTTTCTGAACTTTTGTACTCGTTCTATCTGTTGCTCTTGTCGAGCTGCTAAATTACGAGGACGTAAACAAACCAGAATCACTTGTCAAGCGTGACTGGAGAACCACACACACACATATACACACACACACACACACACACACACACACACACACACACACACACACACACACACACACACACACACACACACACACACACACACATTTGGATTTTCACACAGTTTCCATCTACCAAATCCACTTACAAGGCATTTGTCATCCCAGGGTTGTTGTAGAAGACACTTGCCCAAGGTGCCGTGCAGTGGGACTGAACCCGGATCTGTGTGGTTGGGAAGCAAGCTCCTTAATTGCGCAGCGATGCTTGCGCTTACGGATACATATAATATCCCTATAACGATAGTAATTTCTAATACAGACACATAGGCGTGTATTTCAAAGAAGGGGTTCACTCAGTCGTATCAGATTCAGTTCTCGACTGTTATTCCGTTTATTGATTCCAGGAGGAACGAATAATAGAGGAGGAAACTCTGAATATTAAAGGAGCTTATAGAAAAGTGATAAGGATATTTATTGCGTGCACTATTGCAATAAAGAGAGTCAATTGTTCAAGCCCAGACTTTCACGACCAGACATGTCCATCAACAAGTTTCTATATCAGATTTTTGTGAACAATAGCGTCGTTGGTTACACGTTTGCAATGAGGTAATCACTGGTTCACTGCACTTAATGATGTCGAGAATGACAAGAGACCGTTTATGCAACTCGGGCAGGATAAATACCACAAGGTATGTTTGTGCAAAAGCGTCGGTTTGTCGGCATTCTCATCGACACATACACACACACACACACGTTCTGCTAACGATCCTGCCAGCTCGCCGCCATAGAAGATGGAATGAGACTGTGACGGTCATATTTCACATGTTGAGCGAAATAATTACAATTAGGAATCGAACCTGGTTTGCTGGCTGTGACCTTACCATATGCACAGCAACATGCATCATATTTACCGTAGGATCCCTAAATATTCTTCCTGCAATAGGCACAAGGCCTGAAATTTTAGTAAAGAGCGGATATTTTCGACCCCCCCCCC
>NC_068986.1:21242805-21243673 GCF_001194135.2 Octopus bimaculoides | reverse complement strand
CCTTCTCATATGTATGTAATATAATTTTTCTGAATTTTCAGAATTTTCCTTATGCTAGGCCACTGGTTTTAAATTGGTGTTAATTAAATTAATATCCAATTTATCACCCTTATTATTTATATATATATATATATATATATATAAATGTGTGTGTGTCTGTGTTTGGCCCTCACCAATGATGCTGCATTTAGGTTTTCGTAACTTAGAGGTACGGCAAAAGAGAACCGATAGAATAAATACTACGCTTAAAAAACAAGTCTTGGAGTCAATTTGTTCGACTAAAAACTCTTCAAAGCGGTGCTACAGCTTGGCTGCAGTCAAATGACTGAAAAAAAATAAAAGAATAATTCCTTTTCGTATTTGTCAATCTTGTTTTTCTGACAGGAAACGACTGTCACAAATAAAAGATTAGTTTCATAAGAAAGAAAGCTTTCTTCGATGCGTTACACTCTTGACCTTTCTCTTCACTGGTTTCAACCGAATTTCTAGAAGACATTTTGCATTACATTTATAGATATGTCATCTATCTTTCCCTCTCCCCACTCTATCTGTCTGTCTATCTATTTGCCTATCTGTCTATCTATTTGCCTATCTGTCTATCTATCTGTCTTTCTTTCTGTCTATCCATCTCTCATCTATCTGTCTGTCTGTCTGTCTGTCTGTCTATCTCACATCTGTCTGTCTGTCTGTCTGTCTGTCTGTCTATCTCTGTCTCATCTGTCTATCTGTCTATCTACCTGTCTATCTCACATCTGTCTGTCTGTCTGTCTGCCTGTCTATCTCTCATCTGTCTATCTCTCATCTGTCTGTCTCTCATCTATCTATCTGTCTATCTATCTGTCTATCTATCTGTCTATCTATCTCTCTG
>NC_068986.1:21242202-21242795 GCF_001194135.2 Octopus bimaculoides | reverse complement strand
TCTCTCTGTCTATCTCTCATCTGTCTATCTCTCATCTGTCTATGTTTCATCTGTCTATGTTTCATCTGTCTATCCGTCTGTCTGTCTATCTCTCACCTGTCTACCTCTCACCTGTCTACCTCTCACCTGTCTATCTCTCGCCTGTCTACCTCTCACCTGTCTACCTCTCACCTGTCTATCTCTCACCAGTCTATCTATCTATTGTAATAATAGTATTCTAGATCATAATGTTGTTGTGTAGCCCCATGTCAGGTCAAGTACTATTAAACAGATCCACGAAAGAAGGTATTCCAGTCATGGCCATCTCTCCAGCTTATGTGTATATCGGACATTATTCAATGTGTACTTGTCTCATCTAGGACAGTAAACTGATTTGATGGAGGTTTAGGTTGCTATTTCTAGTATATTAGGACGAGACACCAAAATCTGTAGAAGCTCGTCGTATATGTGTGTATGTGTGTATATCTTTCCATCTGTTTGTCCATAACCATGTGACAACCGGTGCCGGCTTGTTTATGACATCGTAACTTAGCGGTAAGGCAAAAGCGTGAGATACACTAAGTATATATATATATATATATATATATATATAT
>NC_068986.1:21239726-21241403 GCF_001194135.2 Octopus bimaculoides | reverse complement strand
TATATATATATATATATATATGCATGTATGTATATATATATATATATATATGCATGTATGTATATATATATATATATATATATGCATATATATATGTATATATAAATACATGAATATATACATATATATACATGCATTATCATCATCGCCGCCATCGTTATGATCATTAACATCCCGATAATTTTCATCATCATCATCATCGTATTTATCATCATCACCGTCGTTGTCCTCCTCCTCCTCCTCATCTTCCTCCTCCATTTCGTCCCCATTCTCGTCCTCCTCCACCCCTTCCTCCACATCATTGTCATCATTATCATGTCTTCTCCTCTTCCTTCTCATCTGCAACAGCAACTGTAATAGCAGAAGAAACAGCGTCAGCAACACGGTTTTGTTCAGCAAACCTTATCAGATTGGTCTCTTTCGTATATTTTCTGCTTTATTTTAGTTTTATGAAAATTTCTTAATTGTTTCGCAACTGTTATCAATTTTTTATTTGAATCTACCATCATTCTACCGATTTTCTTTGTACTTATTTTGTATGTAAGTATGTATATATATGTGTGTGTGTGTGTGTGTGTGTGTGTATATACATATGTATATACATATACATATGTATATACATATATATATATATGTATATATATATATATGTATATATATATATATATATATATATATATATATATATATATATATATATATATATATATATATATATATATATATATATATATATATATACACACACACACACACACACATATCTGTATATACAAGTATGTATACATACACACATATATGTGTGTGTGTATATGTGTATATATGTGTGCCTTCGCACCGAAAGCATATTCATTTATAGGAACTTAGTAATTAGTAAAGGATCCTCCACTGGTTCTGTCGATGAATATTGAAGCTGCGTGTTAGTGTGTGTTCCTGTGGCCGATTAGACCATAAAGACGCATGTACTGCTATCGTATTCATCAGTTACAATCGTCTCCAATTTTGTCAAGTTCTTTAAAGTGCAACACTCGAACAATTTTCGTTCTCAATGTGTCATTATTTTCGATTATGTCTAAGACTTAATTTCAGAGCTGACAGTGCTTAAATACAAATATAAAGGGAAGTAGGAACAAGCAAAGTAATATTGGTTTTAAATTTTGGCACAAGGCCAGCAATTTTGGGGCCGGATTTAAGTCGATTATATCGACCTCAGTGCTCAACTGGTACTTATTTTATCGACCCCTCGAAAGGATGAAAGGCAAAGTCGAGTGCAGCGGAATTTGAACTCAGAATGTAAAGCCGGACGAAATGCCGCTAAGAATATATATATATATATATATTACATTTCTAAATCTCTCAGAAATTTATACAGTAGCAGCACGATGAAGTGATGGTATGTTGTCAACTTAATGTGACAGTCCCATGAAAGGGAAGATTGCTACTGCTATTTAGCCCTATAAAACACCGTTTCCAGTTTGCCATGACACATTTTCTGTGTCCTTATGCTTTCAAAGGGGAGATAAGCACCTCTACCCAGCAAAGCCAGCATCCAGAGACTAGTTTCAGAATCATTGCTCAACATCAGCCTGGAGGAGCATGGCTTGCTAGCTGTCAATGCTTATTCGCCTTTGAAAACATTTCAAGTGAAATACACTCACTGATTTCGAAAATAGAAAT
>NC_068986.1:21235003-21237885 GCF_001194135.2 Octopus bimaculoides | reverse complement strand
TATATATATATATATATATATATATATATATATATATATCCATCTGTGCATCTTACTAAATGATCGATTAAAAATCCTTTTTAAGCGTAGCCCCAGCGTGTTCAGAAGTCAATGTCTGAAACGAGTAAAAGAATATTTGTACTCCACACGCATGCATGTGTGTGTGTGTGTGCGTATAATGCATATATGTACGCATATATTTTTACACACACACACACACACACACACATTTATATGGGAATCGCAGTAAAGTGCAACCAGCCGTCAACAGTAAGCACGGCTTGGTGATATGTAGAATGCTTCTGCTAGTTATTTTAGGTGCCTATGTTGTCGCGAGCAGATATTGATAACCTCTCAGATCTTTTAACCTTAACGCAGCTGAACATCCAGGACACGTGACAACTATAAGGGGGGAGAGAGAGAGAGAGACAGGAGGAAGGTTCGTATCAATACCCAGGTCGTACCTGTTACAGTTGAGTAAACTGGTGCGAAATCAAATGGAATGCCTCACTCAAAAACGCATAAACGGCGCTTGATTGTAACCCGAACCTGCTAACCACTAAGCTACGCGCCTTCACCATTTCAAATTAACCCATTACCTACCAGTGATCTCATATAAGATCACTTAAAAATTACAAATTTCGTAATTATCTGTCAATATTTACACATATCTAACCTTTTTGCTATATCTACTAGGTATATTTCTCTGATATTTAAATGAGGTTTGCTAATTTTTCACCCAAATAGCTCGCTTATTTCTATTTAAAATGTTATTTTGAAATGTTATTTTGATCATTCCAGCGTGTTTCTATGGCTGTTTTATGCTAGAAATCAAAGTTTCATAAAAAAAATTCCAGTTAATAGAATTATGGGAGGTAATGGGTTAACGGATTGAATAAAGAACTGGACTTATTGGCGAAATATCTAATCGAATGCGTTACAGGTGTTTCATTCTGAAATTACATAGGACATCTATACAGACACCCAGGGACTTTACTTGGTGAGCATTCTCCATCATTTTATGGCAAACTGTCAACAGAACTAAATATTTATTAACACATACCGTTAATTAATTAAGTTAATATATTTATTGTATCATCATATGTGATAATTATCTCTTTAACTGTCTGTCAGTCAGTCCACCTGCATGTCTGTTTGCATGCCTCTGTGTCTGTGTGTGTGTCTGTGTGTGGGTCTGTCTGTATATCAGTTTTTCATGCTCTCGTGCATGCATTCTCTTCCCCTCTCTCTCTTCCTCTCTCTCTCTTCCTCTCTCTCTCTTTATGTATATGTGAATGCGTATGTGTACACACATACACACGCATGCACACGTGCTCACACATACACCTCTACACGCACACATTTGTTTTGGCTGGATGGTTTATTTATATATGCTAGTGTCTATTGCCAATGTGACCAGCGTCTCTCGCTGCCAGCGACAAAAGATTAAGTAGAGTGCCGAAGGATGTCTTCCTTCATTCTCAAACAAAGAAAATATTTCAAAATCAGACATTAAGTGACACGACACAGAATATATCCCTCCAGTTGTTAGAAAAATTCACAATATATTATATACATACATACAAGGTGGCCCAAAAGTAGGTTTACAGTTATTCAACTAGCTCTTCCCGCATTCATATATTAACAGTTTAGATCTTAATTATAAAAAAAAAAAAAAAAATGAAACCATTATTCTATGCTAATTTAGGAGGGTAACTTTCTAGGTGCAATCCCATGGTCAGTCATGACCGAAGCGGGGTCTCAGCGTTACGTTCTGGCATTTTCGAACGTAAATACCTGATCATTCTTATTTCATTATTACCCACAAGGGGCTAAACATAGAGGGGACAAACAAGGACAGACAAAGGGATTAAGTCGATTACATCGACCCAGTGTGTAACTGGTACTTAATTTATCGACCCCGAAAGGATGAAAAGCAAAATCGACCTCGGCGGAATTTGAACTCAGAACGTAACGGCAGACGAAATACCACTAAGCATTTCGCCCGGTATGCTAACGTTTCTGCCAGCTCGTCGCGTTGATCATTCTTGCTTTCCGTCGTACCCTTATCAAATTAACCAGTCTGGTGAGGTAGCTTCGACAGAGGAGGCATACAATGCAGTCAAAACACTGCGAATGTCTCGTAGTGAATCTCGTGTGTTATGGACAAACATCATCTAGGAGAAGAGATGTTCTCCGGTGGCGCTAAGCAACAGCGTTCAGTTATTCACGTTTGAATCTGCCAAAACGTATTAAGATTGAATAGATACGTTATTGTTTGGATTCTTGATGTTATTCTCGCATCCCATGAATTATTATTTTATCGATTCAGAAAGAAGGCCAACTAAGAAGCAAAGCCAACTTCAGGAGCATTCCAAACTTAGAACGGAGAAAACGTGTAACTAAATCCATCTCGCTTGAGTTACAAGTAAATAATTCTATCTATTATGAGCACAAGACCTGAAATTATGGTAGTAAGAGAGCAAGTCTGTTACATCTACCCCCTACTGCTCGACTGGCTTTAATTTATCGTTAACCGATAACATGTAACACAAAGTCGGTCTCAGTGGTTTTTGAACCCAAGACGTAAAGCCGGAAAAAATGTCACTAAGCATTTTGTCCGGTGCGCTAACCATTCTGCCAACCTACTGCCTTACTTTATTCTATGAGCACAAGGCCTGAAGTTTTGAGAGATGGCTGTGTGGTAAGTTGCTTGCTTACCGGCCACATGGTTCCGGGTTCAGTCCCACTGCGTAGCACCTTGGGCAAGTGTCTTCTACTATAGCCTCGGGCCGACCAAAGCCTTGTGAGTGGATTTGGTAGACGGAAACTGAAAGAAACCCGTCGTATATATATATATATATATATATATATATATATAT
>NC_068986.1:21233153-21234200 GCF_001194135.2 Octopus bimaculoides | reverse complement strand
CACACACACACACACACACACACACACACACACACACACACACACACACACACACACACACGTACATATATATACACACACATATATACACATACACACATATATATATATACACACACATACATATATGTATATACATGCATACACAAACACACACACACAAATATATATATACACACATACACGCACACACATATATATGCACACACACACACACACATGTATATATATAACACATATACACGTACATATATATACACACGTATATGTATATACGTACATACACAAACACATATTGAAGATATATACATACATGTGCACACATACAGAGAGAGAGGAAGAGAGAAATGCGTATATAAGTGCATATATTTTTCAAATATGCATCTACCTGCATGTATGTAGGCATGCACACATAAGCACATACATAAACACCATTGTATTATGTTATTTGTTAATGATATTATATAAACAACATTTCAAATATTAATTTACAAATTTTGTGTGCTTGAACAAATATATAATCAGATATGCATATGAAGATTATTTGCGTGTGTGTGTGTGTGTGTGTGTGTGTGCATGCGCACGCGCGTGTGAAATAGTGTGTTTGTGTGTGTGTATTTATATTTCTATATATACACACACACAATGAATTCACTTTAAAAGGAAAGTAGGATACTTCGAATTTAGATAATACTGTTCATGTAAACACATAGATACACATGTGCACATGCATATATATATATATATATGTGTCGATAAGCCAGCTGGAGGAGATGTCCTCCTGGGGCTAAAAGCAACAGTAACATCCACCCCTAGGGGTCAGCCACACTTAAGTGGCAATATACTACACTTTATCGTGCAGTTACTGTTAATACTTCATTTAGAGAATTAACATTGCTTGTTTTCACCTTTTCAATATCAGTGAAGAATGTCACTGGAAAAGAAGATATAAGATTTTGCCAGGTTTTTCTCTCTCACCAAGGTCATCAGCTGTCGAACGCCGAAGAAGGGAAATAACCCTGAAATCCGGATACGTTCGTGCTGCTG
>NC_068986.1:21227780-21228561 GCF_001194135.2 Octopus bimaculoides | reverse complement strand
TCCCAGAGAGGATGTGACCTTCAGGCCATTTAACATTTAGGAGGTTAAAGTCGCCTAGGAAAAGTATATTGATGTGTTGGTCCAGATTTGTCAAGACCTCTTCTATGCGTCTGAGGCTGTCCTCAAATTTACCCTCCTGCTTTGCGGTATTTGGTGGACGGTATGTTGAGCATACAACTACATCAATCTGTTTTATGTGTACTATTAAAGTATCACAGATAGAGTTTGAGTGTGATAGGAGTAGTAGGGGTGTGACATCTTCTCAGATGTACATTGCAACTCCCCCATGACTTCTATCCCTCCTGTCTGTTCGGAGCACGGCATACTCTGGTATGTTTATCTCCGCATCTGCTATATTAGGTGTTAGATGCGTTTCAGTAAGCACCATGCATATTGCTTGATTGCATGTAACTAGGTAGCAGTAAAATTACTGTAGAAAGAGAGAGAGAGGAAGTGAGAGAAAATATATAATCAGGTGGAATGTTCGTGGATTTTGAACATTGCTGCAAAGGCAGCAACGAAAGAGAAACTAAAGGTAACCCTTTCCTGACTAAATTCTTTTTATAAGGACAAAGACTTGACAGCTTTCTGGGCAGCGTCATCTAGGTTATCAGCCGAAACAATAGGCATAATAGAAATATGTTACAAAAACAAAATACGAAACCGGTATGCTTTTGAATCTCTTTAACAACTCACAATAATGACTTTTATTACTTTTATTCCTACCTCAGTTCATCTATCGTTACTTTTCATAAAAAGCCTTTACTTTTTTCGATTTCCA
>NC_068986.1:21224172-21227235 GCF_001194135.2 Octopus bimaculoides | reverse complement strand
AGTTTTGGAAAGTTACCAACATGAAACTAATGGGTAGCATTAATTGGTTGTTTTGAGATAATAATAATAATGATAATACTTTCTACTATAGGCACAAGGCCTGAAATTTGGGATGGAGTAGGGGCGAGTAGATTTCATCGACCGCAGTGCGTAACTGGTACTTATTTAATCGACCCCGAAAGGATCAAAGGCTAAGCGACCACTGCGGATTTGAACTCAGAACGTAGCGGCAGACGAAATACTGCTAACGATTCTGCTAGCTCGCCGCCTTAATAATAATAATAATAATAATAATACTTTCTACTATAGGCACAAGGCCTGAAATTTGGGGGAGGGGGTCTAGTCGATTTCATCGACACCAGTGCGTAACTAGTACTTATTTAATTGACTCCGAAAGGATGAAAGGCTAAGTCGACCACGGTGGAATTTGAACTCAGAACTTTACAACGGACGAAGTACCGCTAAGCATTTTGCCCGGCGTGCTAACAACTCTGCCAGCTCGCCGCCTTGGTTGATTATATCGACTCGAGTTCTCAACTGACACTTATTTTACCGACCTCGAAAGAATGAAAAACAAAGTCAACCCTCTGCAGAATTTGAACTCAGAACGTAGTGCAAAAAGACACGCTACTAAGCACCTTGTCTGTACACGAGTGCACGTGTGTATGTATATGAATATCTATCTGTCCGTCTGTTTGTTCCCACCTGTTTGTCTATCAATCTGTTTATCAGTCTGTGTTCCTTTTTAATTAACTCAACTTCCATCTCATTACTCTTTCCCTGTCCACCCGTCCACTCTATACAACCATCCATCCATACATCCACTCATCCATCCATCCATCCATCTATGTATGTATGTATGTATGTATGTATGTGTATCTTTCATTTCTTTTTATCATCCTTTTATTTAGCTAGTTAGACAGAGGTGTTAAAATTTGTATCACTTTTTAATTATCACCTCCTCCTTCCCCATGATCATTCATATATTTTCGTTTGATCTTTCATTTTCTCTTCACCTCTATCTTCTTATATATTTATATATATATATATATATACACAAACATACGTGTGTGCGTTTGTATGCGAGTGAACATGCGTATTTCTATTTCTTTGCTGTCCTTTATCCTTCTCTATTTACCAGTTGGATTATTTTATCTCTTGTCTTCCTCATTTGTTTATATAAAAATAATCACCCAGCAATAACTTCCACTTCTTCAATAATTACTTTACTGCCAGCCGCATCATTTCTGTTTACTTATGTTTGATTTCCGTGTCTGGTCATCGTTAAAAGCGACACCTTTCTCTGTCAAACATTAACCTATCACTTGCCGTGTTTTTCTCGTATCTGTTTTATTTAAACATCGTTTTTCTGACAGAGATTGACTGTGTTTTTAGACACATTTCACAATTTCCCATTATTACATTACTGCTCAGTTTCAATATTCTGTGACTTTCTTTCACGGACAAATTGACAATTTCTTTGAATCCAGAAATGGAGAGGGAGAGAGAGAGAGAGAGAGAGAGAGAGAGAGAGAGAGAGAGAGAGAGAGAGAGAGAGAGAAAAGCGGTCAGCTCTTGTGCTTTGTTTCTTTCGTATTTTTCTATTTTCCTTTTGTTGAATATTTTCTATTGAAGTCATAGTACACAATAATCACGAAAGTTTATCGATTTTTTTTTATTGATTCTGACTGGGGAACTATTCGTACGACATTTAGTGTCAACTTCAGTGAACGGAAAAAAACATTAAAATATTACAGTGACATAAATATAAGAAATTAGACTATGAAAAGCGATATTTGAAAATGGCGGCAAGAAGAAATAAAAGGAGAAATAATTATTAAGATGTTTGATACTTTTAGTAGCAATGAAAAGAGAACAAAAGATATATCACATCTGCCCTTTCACAGAAGATGGCGAAATCTTATTTATGACAAATATAAGGAAATGAAATCTCAGACAAATATGCAGCTAAACAAATGTGATTTATTTAGATAATATCTAATATTGGAAATAAATAATTTAGACCATGTTGGACCTCGAACCTTTCCAGTCTATTGTTTTTATCGTTGCTCTGGTCTTTGTCTTCGGAGAAGATTTAGTCGCTCTTTGAAGTAATTTGACAGCGTTTCACACAATAGAGCATAAATAAACTATTGGAATAGGTCTAAAATGACGGGTGCATGTGTACATGGTTAAGAAACCAAGTTCCGAATTATGAGTTACCAGGTTCAAACTCACAGCATGGAATCTTGAACAAGTGTCTTTTTCGACAAACTCGGGTCGTTCCAATCCTTATGAATGAGGTAGAGTTGACGGAAGCTGTGTGAAACCCCGTCGAATGGGTTATAGCTGTAATTAGAAGGGACAGTTTTGCCAAACAACATATGAGAATGATTCTGTTTGACAATAACCTTCAGTGATCACATAACTTTGGAATACTCAGCCGCTTACACTCTAATTTAATAATTAGAGTAAGTACTTTAATTGATGGTATAACTAGAATGTTTATTTTTGGGATCTAATAGGGATGCATTTGCATTTATTTTAGATCTGTGGAGACAATGAAAAGTCACCCAAAAATACACCGGCGTAAGGATTCTGCCAATGTCTGTCTGTCTGTGTATACAGACATATATATGCATAGATACATACATGCAAATAGATAGCTAGTTAGATAAATAGATGAGTAGATAGATAGAGTACAGGGTGCGTAAGGTATTTGATGACTACCTTTTGGGGTCATTGCTGCATTGAACACGCCCATAGCACCAAAGATTCTTTGAATGCTGCCATAGTCAGAGTAATGTCCAAAATGAACCAGGACCACTTGATTCGAGCATGTAGATGATTTAGATCTCATATAGAAGCAGTTGTTGAAGCTGAAGGTGGCTTTATTAAATAACATTATAGAAAAGGTTTATTTTTATCCTCGTAGCAATTTTTGATAAATAAAGTTATCTGTCATTATATATCTTTTTTTTTTATAAACATAAGTCTGTCTTCAAATATTTTACGCACCCTGTATATTCAGCTCTCCAAGATAGGTTTTTAACAAGTCTCAAT
>NC_068986.1:21222279-21223306 GCF_001194135.2 Octopus bimaculoides | reverse complement strand
CACGAGAACATTACTGTGTGATACACGATCCCTATTGATCGGCCTTTCTTTTTTTTTTTCGATCCCTTTTGATCGAACTCCCCCTTTTTCCCTTCCTACGATCCCTTTTGATCGACACCACCCCTTTTTTTTCCCTTCCCCCTCCCAAAAAGAAAAGCTCTACATTGTATTTGTCTCATCTTTGTTGAGCCCTGTGTGGCTAATAAAAGAAATGTATCTATCTGTCTGTCTGTCTGTCTGTCTGTCTGTCTGTCTGTCTGTCTGTCTGTCAATACACACACACACACACACGCAAACAAATATACGCACATATATTTTAATGAAAAGGGGGTTGAAGAAAATTATATATATATATAGGGTGCGGTGAACAAACTGTCGTCTAAATTACGCAGATATATTTACCAAAATTACATAGAAATATCTTGAAAGACTAAAGAATAAATTTATTCAATAAAATCCCCATTGGCTTCAACCACAACCTCCAGACGACTTCAGAATCTCCTGCAACTCTTGGACGCTCTCCTCGTTTAAGTTGGTGAATGCTGCCATAATCCTTGCCTTCAGTTCATATTTAATGTTACAAGTAGTTTTGTTGGTCTCTCGCTCAACTGCGCCCCACACGTAATAATCAAGGGCTGGCCAGATGTTAGGGGTGATGGGGTGGCAGAAATTGTCTGTGGGAAGACGAATTAAGGTATAACGTCGCCGTCACTAGTGATCACCCTAACACCATGATGCTGACTGGATAGTTGATTTTTATCACTCTCGGTACATGTCCTCAGATTGCACTGTCCTCAAATTGACACCGAAACTGAAATATTCGTATGCAAATGCCAAGCAACACAGCATGTCGTTTCCAAATTTCTGGCAGAGTGAATTGCGTCATGGTGTTGTCTTTCTCACAGACTGAGCGCAACTGACCCTACTATACTGTGTAGCCGACAAAATCAAAAACAAACAATGAACATGCGCGAAATTAAATAAATAAAATAGTGACAATTTACCCATTGCACCCTGTATATATATA
>NC_068986.1:21217678-21222269 GCF_001194135.2 Octopus bimaculoides | reverse complement strand
TTGCAAAAAGAAAAAAACAAAACAAAAGACGAAGACGGGTGTGTAAACAACAAGCAGATGTATTAGTTTAATGCTCGGGAAGTGGGAAAGTCTTTTACGTTTCGAGCCTACGCTCTTCAACAGAAAGGAACACACAAATAAACCGAGAGAGAAAATAAATATAAGAAGCACATATATACGAGGGTGTACTGAAGAGTTCCTGGCTTTGGGTAAAAGAAAATACAGGAGGATCAGTTAATTTTGATTTTATTCAACCTATTCCCCTCTCAGATTCACACTTATTGCAGCGATCCTTTAGTTTTTTAAGCCCTGTTAAAGAACTCGGAAGTTTGGGCTTCCGCCAGCCCGTTCGCGATACCCTTCAAGCCAGTAACTTTTCAGCACATCCTCGTATGTATTGTGTATGTGTGAACCAATAGCTGTTCAGTTTCAGCAGTAATAACTGCAACAAAATGAAAGTGACTAACTCTAATATCACCAGATCGTTAGACAATCCAACATATTTTTCGCCGCCATGAATTTACGATCCCTTTTATCAGCATTTACTCTAAAACTAGATAGGAAGACAAAACTCTTATTCATTTCAATAAACACTGTTTGTCTGTCTACCAACATTCAATGATATTTTCTCACATATCTTAAACAACTGCTGCTCATTTCCCTATTTATATCCTCATCTGTGCATCTCGGTGCAAGTATGTTCGCTGTAAACAACGTCCTGGACACTTTATCTAAAACGGTTGTCTTTATGACAAGGAGAGAGTTCATGACTGCAGTGAATCAAGTCTTAATGCTTTTATGATGCATAATTAGATCAGATAATTCTTTGGCTACTCATATCCTATTTGTATAATTTTCTGTCTTTGTCCCATGTTTCATAAAAACGGAAGTGTCAGTAAGTTGCTGCACCTCATTCTCTGTAAAATAAAACTATTTTATTCAATGACTAGTTTTAGTTTTGAGATTGTGATCTTCTTGAGACGTATTTTTCAATGGTCTAGTTGATCATGTATCATACTATACTTTCACAGAGAGTCGGCAAGCTAGCAGAATCATTTGCACGCCGGAGAAAATGCTTAGCGGCATTACACCTGTCATCACGTTCTGAGTTCAAATTCTGCCGAGATCGGCTTTGCCTTTTATCCTTTCGGAGCCGATAAAATAAATACCAGTTGATCACTAGGGTTGATGTAATTGAGTAACCCCTCGTGTGGGTTTTTACAGAGGCCTGTCGATGATACAATGTCTTACCGACCTTTCTATCGAGAAAGGTGTTTGTTTTACTTCTTGAAGGCATTTGAGCTTAACATAGCCAACCAACGAACGTTTGTTGGGTCTACAATGGTATGGCTGCTTCCAACTATTCATATACCCTTCTTCCAAGTATGGTACCAATTTGAAGCTAGGAGCGTTCGGCACCAAAACCGTATCGCGTCTTCGTGATGGAAACTGTGCAAAAATATCAATGAAAGGTCTACTGTAGTCATCTTCAGCTTTTTTTGTATTCTTACGATTACATTATCCATTGTGTCCTTCCCGTTTTCTTTGTACGATAGAAGGAGAGCTGAGGAAACTTGACTGTTATTTCTAGCAGATTAAGTGACCACAGACAGAGGCACACTCTTGATGATTGTTACAATATCTTGGGATCCAGTAGTTGTGGTTGCGTAGGTCACGGTTGTAGTACGGCTTACAATTGTAAAGTCCATAGCTGTTATTTGAATCGTTGTTAGGTTGTATGGGCTATGGCTATTGTAAGGGCTACAATAGTGAGGGAGATCATGGTGGTCGTAATCATAGTCTAAGCCAGTGGTTCTCAACCGGGATCCATATGCTCTTTGGGGTTCTATATAACCTACAGGGGTCCATATGATCCTTGAAGCTCTTTATAAGATTTTTTTTTGTTAAAACTGGTTATATTTCTACAATATTCAAAATATTTTAACATTTTTTTGTATACGATTCCTAATAATAAATTCTAAAAATAACTTATCTTTTACTTGCTTCAGTCATTAAACTGCGGCCATGCTGGGGCATCTCGTTGAGGACTTTTAGTCGAAAGAATCGATTCCAGTACCTTTTTTTTCTAAAGCCTGATACTTATTCTATCGGTCCCTTTTGCCTTACCGCTAATGTTACGAGGACGTAAACACACCAACACCGGTTGTCAAGCAGCGGTGAGGAGCAAACACACATACACGCGCACACACGCATTCTGCCCGTAGATGGGGGTTTCGCCACTCCTGCATTAGAGAGTGATGCGAGGGAGCTTTAACCGTTGTTTCTTGCAGGATGAACATGTACAGGCTTCTTGGGAGTGTATGTTTGGAATGGAATTATAATTTTGATTGTCTTTCTTTTCTTTCCTTTTTTTTCTCTGCTCCAGTTTGACCGCAGTCCAGTCTACGGTGTCTATTTGTTCTAGCCGATCCGAGAGGTATAGTCATTTGCGGATGAATTACAATAGCAGCGGTTGTTGTTATTGTTGTCATGTTTGTGTATACGATGGTGTGGCATCGACAGTCATGGAAGTGGCGATAGTTGTGGTCAGAGCAATCACAAACCAGCGAGGACAACTTTACAGGGTTGCTCGACTCACTAGAAATAGCAGTCAAGTCACCCTTAAATCTTACATATCCATTTTTTTTTTCCATTTAGTCAGAGAAGAAAGGGCAGCAATTATGACCCCTTTATTTCTCAGGTTCCCCAAGATTGGCAGCAGAAAGTGAGGAAGGTATCCTCCAACAGGAGACCTGGTCTGAATCCTCAAATTGGAGTGAACTTTTCTTAAGGTGCCCAAAGCCATGGTGGGGTTGCTAAACTAGACAATGGTCTAAGCCTACTCTCAAAGAACTCGGAACGCAAAGGGTGGGAACAAATACCATCAGGTATCTCTTCTGATGCTGCAACAATCCATCCAATATATTGCCCTGAAAAGAAGAAAGGCGGAGTGAGCCCCGGCGGAATTTGAACTCAGAGTGTAAGGTGGCAGAACGAATACCGCAAGGCATTTGTTTTGTGCGCTAACAGCTCTGCCAATTTGTCGCCTAAAAAGGGAAGCACATTAAACAAGGTAACGTCCAAGATGTTTCTAAAGAGTCAGGCTGGTCACGGTTGGAACAAATCTGTTTGACGAGGAGTGACCTGGAGCTAAACAGCTACGACAGTTACGTTGGCATATGTGGTGGTAATTGCTGAGGTGATTACAGCCATGCGCGCGTGTATGAGTGCGCGCGCGCGTTTGTGTGTCTATATGAATGTGTGTGTATGTATACATTCCGAGAATGTAGAAAGGTGTGAATGTGTGTGCGTACCTGTGTGTATGTTTGTGTACGTGTGTCTGTATGTGTTTGCGTATATAATAAGCAATAAGGATATCCAAAGTTAATGCAGTACGATCGTTTCATGCGACTCCATTTATTTAAGCAATGTGAACATTACATCAAATGCAAAATGCAGAGCAATCCTCAGCTGCACAAAGATATAGAAATTTACTGAAATTTCATTTCAACAGGACATATTTTTATAACTACATGGAGAGTTTAAATGTAGTTACAAAAACATGCCCAGAGAAGGAACTTTTGTCTTGTGAATGTTTCAAAAAAAGATGGGTGAATGTAGCAAGGATGACACGTGTGAATGACGGAGCCACCTTGAGCGTAACCCTATGAACCAAAAGAAAGGAAAGGAAAAAAGAGTAACTTACTGTAATGTTTTTTTTTTGCATGGCATTATTGCCCGAGGTTACCGTGGTCTTTTCCGTAGGCTTTTCTTTCCACGGATAAACCTAATCTGTATCCCCTTTTTACATTATGACATTTCTGTGATACACGATCCCTATTGATCGGCCTTATTTTTCCCACGATCCCTTTTGATCGAATTTCTACACCACTTTTGTTTTCTTCTCTTCCAAAAAAAGAAAAGCTCTACTTTGTATTTTGTCCCCTCTGTGTTCAGCCCTGTGGGGCCAATAAAGAAACATTATCTATCTATCTATCTATCTATCTCTCTATCAATCTCTCTAACCTCCCTCTCTCTAACCCTCTCTCTCTCTATCTACATACATACATACATACCCGATCCAGTATAAATTATAAATTTAAGACATATATTCAATAATGTCTCAACATACGAACTAATTTATTCACGGTGACCGCTCGTAAAGCAGAGCAATAATTTCTCATAGTAACAATGTTATAAATCGTTATTCGTTCCCTAAAAATATTTTACCTATAAAATTTATAATACTCGAAAACAAATGTCAATAAAACAAAAGTAGAATGTAAAGAATGTTTTATGTAAAGTAAAAAGCATGTCAAGATCATTTATAATAATGTATATTATTATTATAATCGTTTTCTGAATTACTTTCAGTCGCATTGGACTCGCGCACGCCATCACTTGTAGACGCGATCGCCGATTCGCAAGCACTCGTAGACGGACTTATAGATTTGTTTTTAAAAATACAAGTCTAGAGTTGTTTGCTTAGAAGAAGCCTTTTTTTCGTTCTCTATAAATTTCTTGATAACACGCAGAAGCATTTGTTATGGAAGTAGAAACTGTTGCACTTCGTTCAAAATTTGGATCTTGT
>NC_068986.1:21213285-21215785 GCF_001194135.2 Octopus bimaculoides | reverse complement strand
TTACAAGCAGTCTTCGACTTTTATTCTTTTCAAAAGTCTTTTTAATCCAGCATTTACAATACAAGCTATTATGTATATCTTTATCTACTTTCAGTTCTATGGTTACAAGAAAAAAAAAAAATGAAAAAGCAAAATACGAACCATTTCACGTTTCTCGAAGTTTCTCAGTTACTATGACGTAAGTAAATATTTTAGCTTTTTTTCTTCCTTAGATCTTACTTCACTTCTGTTGAAAAAGTCAAAGATGATACAGTGTTATTAAAATATCTGTATAGTTTGAATTAAAAATAACTAAATTTTACTATTTGATGTAATTTTCTTTATATTAATTAACCAATCGGAGGCGACGTTGAGCTGGCAGAATCGTTTGACTGACAGGATGCCTTTCGGTTTTTCTTCAGACTCATTTTTCTCTTTAAGTTCAATTCCCACCGAGGCCGACTTTGCCTTGAAATAAAGTACCAATTAATCACTGGGATCGATTTAATCGATTAACCTTTTCTCTCTCCTCAGTGTTGCTAGTTTTGTGCCTAAATTAGAAATAACTAATCAGTCGGAGAGTGACGATCTGAAAAATCGATAGAGCATCGGACAAAATATCATGTACTATTTCTTCCGGTTCTTTACGTTCCAATTTCAGATCTCGCTCAAATCAGCTTTACTTTTCAACCATCCGAGTCCGATAAAATAAAGTACCAGTGAAGTACAGAGGTCGATGGTGATCACTAGCCCCCTTCTCGTCAAGATTATTGGGTTTTTATATAGTTTCTGTTTAACCAGTTTTACTTAAAAGGTATGTGCTGCTCCGAGGTTATTTTTTCTTCCCAGTTGTTCAAAATGCTACGCAGCGGAATGGAAGCTGGAAGCGCTAGATTGCTAAGAGAACTTCTTTATTTCATATATATATTGGCCATTAAGGCCTTACAAAGAGGGGACACACAAGGACAGATAGACATAAAGAAGCTGCGGGCTGGACACAAACATAAATGAGATGGAGGTGATAACAAAAAGAATGAACTAAAAATAGGAGGGTCACCGGCACCGGCCGACCGATAACCCCTCGAAAACCTTGTTCAATACAAATCATTTTATTATTATTATAAAGGATCAAAAAATACAATACAAGCAAATAACTTGCTGTCTGCAGACACATCCGCATTGACAGTTCGGAGTAGGCGGCGAGGTAGATGAAATCTTCCTTGTTAAAGGTAGCCTTGACCTTTGATAAGGTACTATTAGTTACGACCTTCGCAGCTACCTGCGGAGGCTATCTTGAACTGCTTGTGCAGGCCGAGTAGGATCTTTCTTGACCGCACTCACGGTCCGAGAATTTTTCTATGGTCGCTAAGAGAACTTCTTAACCACTGAATCACATCATGCTTACATGTATGGTTAGGAACAAAGCGCGCGCGCACATACTCACACACAGAGAAAGAGCCAGTTTCTAACCTAGATCCATGACTCCTCCATTGGAATTTCAACATCAACAACAGAGATTTTTTGTATCTATACGTGCAGATTTATACGTTTTGTTTTATGTATGTCTACTTATGCATGTAGTTGCATATCTAGACATGCTCATATATACTTAAATGATAAACTTCTGGAAAGTTTTACAGATTTTTGCAGTTCCATTGATGGATTGGATCTGTAGTCATCGAATCAGCTTTCTCCTTTCTGGTATGTATGCATGCATTCGTGTATGTATGTATGCATGCATTCGTGTATGTATGTATGCATATGTGTGTGTAGAGGACGTTGTCGCCCTCTGGACACCAATGTGGTTAGAAAAATACAAGAGAAAGAGGACATCTAAGGACCATTGATAAAGGATTTGCAAATCCAGTACCGAAGATACACTTTCTGTTTTGTACCCATTATTATTGGAGCCACAGGATACATACCAACCCGTCTGGAGCAAAGTATTGCTGAACAAATGATCATGATATTTGGTACTAAAGAAATTTGTAAGACCTTCTTAAGATTTATAGGATAATGAGCAAAATGAGATGCTTTCCTTCATAACCTTGCTGGCAAGTAGGTGGTCGGCCAAAATTTATTCCAAACTAAAAAGAGAAAGAGAACGAACACACACGCACGCACGCACACGTACAGATTGTTAGGCACCTCTGGAACGCCGTTTACCATAGGTCTGTTTGATCAGAGGTGACTTGAAACTAAATAACAACATTATCATCTTCATCGCCAACAAAAACGTATATATGCGCTAAAACACACGCACACACACAATATAATGCACTTTCCTCGTTTTGTCCTTTATTTTTTTGCTGCCCTAGATACGGAGTGTATTAAGTATAATCTAAAGAACATAGGGAAGTTGGATAAGCTACAGTAGACTGTACTTTCTTTATAGTATAACCAGAATACTTAATTCTATAAACTTCTATGATTCTGGCGTCGAAAGTATAGAAGAGAAACGCAAAGAGAACACTTTATATTAAGATGCACACGCATATATATATATATATATATATATATA
>NC_068986.1:21206985-21213113 GCF_001194135.2 Octopus bimaculoides | reverse complement strand
AATATAAAACGAACACTTATAAAAGAATTAAATCAGACAGTGGCAGGTTATTATTTATGTTTCATTTTCCCACACTTGACAACAACAGTTTGTCTCAGAGTCTATTTTCTTACTTCAGTCTATTTTATTTATTTATTCATTCCGTTTTTTTTTTTTGAAGATGTTAGGAGAGAAAATAACAAGGAAGCTCTTCACTGTTAAGGCTTATACACTTGAGTTGCTGTGTCGTTATAGTGTATCGTTTATTGACAGCCTGTTAGTTTGAGACAGTCATCTAAGTCAGCCGATTTCATCATATGTCAGTAAAGTGCACTAGATTTTCTCAGCAGAGCGGCGAATCGGCAAGATAGAATCACAGACCGCTGGCCAGAACATAAAGAATTCTATTTATTGTAGCATATAGCATCAACAAGAAAATATGGTTTTGCTTTATATATATTTCATGAAATTCTTCTCTCTATTAAAAAGAAAAAAAGAGAGAAAAGAATTAAATTATATGGGCAAGTTTATTTTTGACTTGTTAATGTTATTTAGTTTACCAGCAAGAGAAAGTTTTAGAAGACACGCAAAATTGTTCAACGACTCGAATGGTTCGTGTGGGTGGAAACGTGCTCGTATTGTGTGTGTGTGTGTGTGTGTGTGTGTGTGTGGTGATCTGAGGGTTTTAAACTTCGTCTTCCTGTTGGGTACCTCAGAAATTAGTCTGCCGGAGTTAAAATTCAATGAAAGGAACTGAGAATGCCAAAGTAGTAACACAGAGCGCGAGAAAAACCCCACCACCCATGTTTTAGGTGGCCATTGGTGTATCGCTAGGCAAGTCAGTCAGGCTGGCAATGGTGTTTTTACTGAAGGTTAATGGTTTAACGTTTATTCTTTTAATTTTCTTTTTTAGTTACCGTCATGCTTTGGCGCAGGCATGGCTGTGTGGTAAGAAGTTTGTTTCCCAACCACATGGCATTTGGATAAGTGCTAACGCACGAAACTCTCGCGCCTTGAGTCATCCTATTGTTTCTGCTAAATATTAATAAAAAAACATAAAAGGTCGGCGAGCTGGCAGAAACGTTACCATACCGGGCGAAATGCTTAGCGGTATTTCGTCTGCCGTTACGTTCTGAGTTCAAATTCCGCCGAGGTCGATTTTGCCTTTCATCCTTTCGGGGTCGATAAATTAAGTACCAGTTGTGTACTGGGGTCGATATAATCCACTGGCCCGCTCCCCCAAAATTTCGGGCCTTATGCCTAGAGTAGAAAAGAATCGTTAGCACACCAGGCGAAATGCTTAGCGCTATTTCGTCTGTATTTACGTACTGAGTTCAAATTCCGCCGAGGTCAACTTTGCCTTTCATCCTTTCGGGGTCGATAAATTAAGTACCAGTTGCATATTGGGTCGATCTAATCGACTGACCTCCTCCCCCAAATTTTCGGGCTTTGTGCCGAGAGTAGAAAAGATTAATAAAAAACACGTATATTTTGAGTTTTATTGTTCCTGTTTACATCAACATGCGCGCTCGCACGCACACACGTGTGTGTGTGTCTTTGTGTTTGTCACCCACCATCGCTTGACAACTGGTGCTGGTTTGTTTACGTCCTCCTAATTTAGCGGTCCGGCAAAAGAGACCGATGGAATAAGTACCATACTTTAAAACTAATAAGTAATGGAGCCGATTTGTCCGACTAAACCCTTCAAGGCGGTGCCCCAGCATGGTCGCAGTCCAATGACTGAAACGAGTAAAAAATAAAAGATAGATCAGGGATAATATACGTAACGTGAGTTTAGCAACAGTAAAGCAATGGAAACAGATTTTAGGTGAATGGATAATAGCAAGGTATATCTTGGTCTGTGTTTGTGAAGTAATGTATTCAATCCAGTTAGAAATTCCAGACGATGAAAGAAATTCTTGATCCCTTAGAAGACTTCTTAAGAAGGGTTGCATTCATTGAGTACTTGGATATTTGAGGCTGACTTATTTCACAGCATTTCCGTTGTACCGCACTGGCAAGCAGCAAGCAAGTAAAACTAATCATGGTTAGGGACAAACTAAGCGAAAAATTAGTGAATCTATCTATCTATCTATCTATCTATCTATCTATCTATCTATCTATCTATCTATCTATCTATCTATCTCTGCTGTCTGTCTGTCTGTGTGTATGTATGTGTATGTATGTATGTGTATGTATGTATGTGCAGTAGGTATATGTTTAGGTGTGTGCGTGGTGGAAGTTGTGTGCTGTCAACAGAATCGTTAAATTCTCATGAAACTCTCCAAAGTAAGTATTTAGTTAAACCATGAATTCAAAGAATTTCACGTTAAGATACAGACAGCATCAAAGCATAATTGTTGAAATGCAAATTTTGTGGCCAAAACAACAGTAATAATTACTAAAACAAAGTTTTCGTTTCCTACTTGGTTTGATGATGGATGTACAATCGTACAATCGCTGCTGAAACAGAGTCTGCAGATACTGGTTCGATTCTTGATCGAGCCATTTACCTCTTTTAACTCCAGTTATCTATTCAAATTGCAGACAATTCACAGCCAATGGTCTCTGAAGGGATGGGCTTTCTCGGATTGATTTGACTTTAGTCTATTAGATGACGATAAAATCTTATGAGCTAACCATTCATTAAGGATTATTGGACTTTTTTATTTGCTCAAGCTGGCTGTTATATCGTATCTGACGGAGATTGTTTACGATTATGCGGTGTTTTTTCATTCATTAAACTAAACACTTTAGATTTAATAATTGTTTTCTTCTAGTTACATAATGGTCTCAAACTTTTGGTTCGAGGCTAGCAAGTTCGGCGGAGGGAGCAAATCGATTACATCGACCTCGTGTCGATCCCGAAAAAGATGAAAGTCGACTCCGGCAGCATTTGAACTCAGAGCGTAAAGTCGGACAAAAGCATTTTTCTCGGCGTGCTAACGATTCTACCAGCTCAACGCCTTAGTAATAGTTACGTAATTCAACCTAATTAATAAACAACTTTCTTTATTACAATACAAATAGATATTATGACAGATTCATTTAAACTGATGGAGATGTTGCTGTAGTTCTCATACTCTCTATGTCTGTGTGTTTATCATGACAATGCAGCATGATTAACAAGGCGACCTGAGACGTTAACAAATAATGAATAAATGCTTCACAGCATAAAATGGAAGGAGGTGAAAGGTCAAGAGCGCCACCTGTTTTAAATATTCAATTTGAGTAGTCTATGATTACACAATGCAACTGAATAGAACACGGCTGTCTGTCTGAGAAAAATGGTTGTCTGAGAGTGGTTGTCTTATTGTCGTTGTGGTTTAGCCCCAGGACAGCTCTGCTCGAGTAGGACTATGATCAAAGTATTCCTAACCGTGACCATTTCATCGCATTGTTTCCGGATACAGTTTCAATGTATCTAAAACCACATTATCCGAGGTATCCTTCCAACTTTTAAAAGAGTTTAGCGAGTGAGTTGAGGCATATTTGCTACTATTTCTAGCAGATCAAGTGACGTGCCGGGTAGGAGTATCCATGACAACCTCCATCTGATGCGCTACATCAGAGGCAGGGTAGTTAAGGAACCTGGTATGGGTGGGGCGCTGATCAATTTGGATAAATCAAAAGCTTTCAATAAGGTAGACCATCACTACTTGGAGGCTGTCCTTAGAGCGGTCGGTTTCAGTCCCATCTTCCGCAGTTGGGTCACTGCCTTATACAGCGGCATCCGCTCAGTAGTTTGCGTAAATGGTCATCTGTCCAGACCATTTAACATCACGCGTTCGGTTCGCCAAGGATGCCTCCCCTCGTCGCTTCTGTACGTATTGACTCTTGAGCGGAAGCTGGCGACACTGAAGGGCATCCCGCGAGAGCTGGGACGCAGGAGGAGCGTGTCTGCATACGCGGACGACGTCACCGTCATAGTGTCGAGTTACAGGCACATCGACCTGGTCGGTGAGACACTAAATGAATACGAAGCGGTTACGGGAGCAAAAATTAACCGGGAAAAGTCAGTGGGCTTGCTGCTCGGCACCTGGAGAAGCAAGCCCATGCCGTCCAACAGCGTCTCCATTGTGGGACATTGGACCGACGGACCGGTTAAGTTGCTCGGTGTCTGGTTCGGTCCGGACCTCCAAATGGAGAAGAACTAGGGTGAGACAATGACTAGGGTGGCCACTCACCCAGCAATGGGCCAAGAGGAAGCTGTCTCTAAAAGGTGGGGCGGCGGTGGCGAACGCGTACATCGCATCCGTCATCGATTACCATCTGACCGTCGTGCCTTGTCCCGACTCTACCATCACTAAACTGGAACGCATACGCTTCCGCTTATTGTAAAAAGGAAGCGTTCCGATGGTTAGGCGATCCATTTGCTGTCAACACCCACTAAATAGAGGGCTAGGCGTACTGTGGTTGATGATGCGCAGACATGCGCTGAAACTGCGACATCTCTGGTGCTTCATAGACGACAGTGAACAGGTTTGGTCACCGTTTGTGTGGCGCGCTTTCCCGCAGTTCGTCTCTTTGGTTGAACTGCAGTCGTGGATCAAACAGAGACCAAGGCTAGGCGAGTGCCGCCTTGCTCTCAAGCAACTTTGCTGTATGGGACCAAACTTGTGTGACTTGAATTCCACAAAGGAGTTCTATAGAGGATTAGTGGAGGGGAGGTGCGACGACGTTCTCGGGCAGAATCTGGGCGTCGACGAGGAATACCTGACTTGCCTGTTCAGGACAACTTTCGGGCCGGGACCTATGGACAATCACCAGAGATCCCTGGCCTGGCAGTGCTATCGAGAAGCATTATCCGTTCGGGATAAGTTCTACAAGCACGGTTCGAGACACACTGGACGGACTTGCCCGAGATGCGGTCAGAACGACGAAACCGTTTTGCACGCACTCGTGCAGTGTCCAACCATTTCAGACCTGTGGGCTTATGCAGAACGGCTGCTTTTACGTGTGGGACGAGTTCGCTTGTCGGCCGAGTCTATCGTGAAAGTTACTCTACCACCTTCCCTTAACCGGGAAGGCAAGGCAGTCTTCATCGTACTGGTGGCCATGGTGAAAGAATGTGTGTGGTGGACTCGAGCGAAAGGTTTAGAGACAAACACTTACCTCTCTGGCCAATCGCTCATCGACTTTTTCAAGTACCACTTGAAAATGAAGGTGAGAATGGAGAGGCAGGTTTTGTCTCGTGAAAGTTTCAACAAAAGGTAGGTGAATGTAGCAAAGATAGTTGTGCGCAAATGACGAAACCACTTTGAGCATGATCCTGTAAATCGAAGAGAGAGAGAGAGAGAGAGAGAGAGAGAGAGAGCACTTTGCTCTCATGTGTTTATTTCCTCCTTCCCTGAGGTTACCATGGTCTTTTCCGTAGGCTTTTCTTTCCACGGATAAACCTAATCTTTCTTTTTACATTTTTACTCTGTTCTGTGATACACGATCCCTTTTGATCGTTTTTTTTTTCACGATCTCTTTTGATCAGAACGTTATTTTTCTTCTTTTTTTTTCTATTTTCGAAAAGAAAAGCTCTACATTGTATTTTGTCCCCTCTGTGTTAGGTCCTGTGTGGCTAATAAAGAAACTTATCTATCTATCTATCTATCTATCCAGCCACCCTTCTGTCTGTCCATCTGTATACACACATGTAGAACACGAAATCTCGACAATACAGATTCACATAAAAGCAGACGTAGATTCACGTAAGGTCACACGTAATACATTTACTAACGTCCACCTCTGCAAGCATCGTCTTAATTATTGCAAGCATTTCTCCACTCTCCCACCACTTTGGGTGTGGGTTGTTGCTGTTTAGCTTGAGTGACACTCTCATATTCCACTCGCTAATACGATATGAAACTTTCTTACTGGTTGCCACGCTACACTAAGCTGTCAGCTTCAAGACCAATATTGCTAGCTGTAAGATGTTTGAAGAGTTAGATTGCCACCAAGTGTCACTCGACCAACACTACTTGAGAAGAGTACTATTTCCTCTGCAAATACTAATTAGTTGAGGTATGGGTACATTCAACTCAGCAAATCCTCCTTTACGCGCACGCACACGCACACGCACACGCACACACACACACACACACACACACACACACACGTATATATATATATATATATTACGTATATATATGTGTGTA
>NC_068986.1:21204810-21205735 GCF_001194135.2 Octopus bimaculoides | reverse complement strand
TATATATATATATATATATATATATATATATATATATATATATATATGTAGATACGTATGTATGTAAGTGTGTGTGTATGTATTACTTCATTCATACAAAATCTCTTGTAACCCAGTTTTTGTACAAAAGATCAACTTTTCACATGTACAATCCGACATTTCCGACAAAAAGACCTCTACCCACCAATTTATACGAAGCCTTCAATACCAAGTCCTAGAGACGAGCCCCTTAATACCCCCTAAACAGTCCGCCAGAGACAAATTCAGGTGATTATGTATTCAATTCCGCTTGCTGTACAAAAGTTAGTTGAACAGAAAATGTTTTTCGCATTTTAAAACGACAGACATATAGCAGTATATACACAAAAAATGCATACACATATACATTTAAATAGGCGGAGACGAGACTGTGTGGTAGCAATTCTGTTTCTCAACCACATGGTTCTGGGTTCAGTCCAACTGCGAGGTGCCTTGGGTAAAAGTGTTCTACTAAAGCCTCGGGCCGACCAAAGCCCTGTGAGTGGATTTGGTAGACGGAAACCTAAAGAAACCCGTCGTGTATATATACACATAGATATACATATACGTGTGCGTGTGCATTTTTATCTTTTACTTATTTCAGACATTAGACCCTGGCTATGCTGGGGCACCGCCTTGGAAAATTTTTAGTCGAATGCGTCGAGCCTACAACAGTTACAGTTGGCACTCCGTCAGTTACGACGACGAGGGTTCTAGTTGAGCCGATCAACGGAACAGCCTGCTCGTGAAATTAACGTGCAAGTGGCTGAGCACTCCACAGACACGTGTACCCTTAACGTAGTTCTCGGAAAGATTCAGCGTGACACAGAGTTTGACAAGGCTGGCCCTTTGAAATACAGGTACAACAGAAACAGAAAGAAGGAGTGAGAGAAAGTTGTGGTGAAAG
>NC_068986.1:21202250-21203249 GCF_001194135.2 Octopus bimaculoides | reverse complement strand
ATATAGGGTACGATGAATAAATTGTCGTCTAAATAGCGCAGAAATGAAAATAACACTGACATCTCATCTTAACAGAAATGTTCACCAAAATTACATAAAAATATCTTGAAATACTAAAGAATATAGATGTTTTCGATCTAGTTTGGATTCTTTGCCATCAAATTTGAATTCTTTGCCATCAAATTTGATGGAAAAGAATCCAAACTAGATCGAAAACATCTATAAATTTATTCAATAAGATCACCATTGACTTCAACCACAGCCTCCAGACGACTTCGGAATCTCCTGCAACTCACTGCACGGTTTCCTCGTTCAAGTTGGTGAATGCTGCCATAATCCTTGCTTTCAGTTCATATTGGGTGTTACAAAGAGTTTTGTTGGTCTCTCGCTCAACTGCGCCCCACACATAATAATCAAAGGGTTGCACTGTGGGGAGCTAGGTGGTTAGATGTGGTCGCAGAAATTGTCTGATAGTCATGATTGGGTTCTCCTGCTTGTGTGGCATGTTACAGTCCTGTTAGCTAAACATAGGGTATTCCAGCAACCGCTTATCAGAACCATAAATGTAATGAAATATTTTCGACCTGGATTCGAAACTAATCAATATAGCAAAACTGCGTCAAAAACTTACCTCTTCTTTACAAATATACTGGTTTCAAATTTTGGCACAAGGCCAGCAAGGGAGGCAATCAGCTGGTCCTTATTTTGTCGACCCCGAAAGGCAAAGTCGACCTAGGCGGAATTTGAACTCAAAACGTGCTAAGCGAACGAATTGCTGCTAAGCGTTTCGCCCGGCGTGCTAACGTTTCTTATTTCTTTATTGCCCACAAGGGGTTAAACATAAAGGGCACAAACAAAGAGATTAAGTCGATTACATCGAGCCCAGTGCGTAACTGGTACTTAATTTATCGACCCCGAAAGGATGAAAGGCAAAGTCGACCTAGGCGGAATTTGAACTCAAAACGTGCTAAGCGAACGAATTGCTGCTAAGCGTTTCGC
>NC_068986.1:21198140-21201987 GCF_001194135.2 Octopus bimaculoides | reverse complement strand
CGGAGCAAAAGAATATATCTATAGTGTGTATATTTGTAAATAGATGTATGAGCTTCATATTTTAATTCATGATCATACTTACGGACACGTACACTGCGAAGGAAAGAGCTAGAAAGAAAGAGAGAGAGAGAGAGAGAGAGAGAGAGAGAGAGAGAGAGAGAGAGAGAGAGAGAGCAACAGTCGATGTCTAAAAATATTGTAACTGAGGAAGAAGTTCAATTAGTTATGTAAGTAAATGAAGGCGACCCGGATATAAGTGTTATGGCCTTTTATACCAACCATACCAAGTAGGTACTCGTACCAATAGCTTAACCTCACGAGACCTCACATATATTGAGAAAATAAATTAACAGAAAATAATTTGCATAAGATGTCTTTCCCTTAGATATATGTGTATGTATATATATTTATATATCATATTACAAATGCATATATATATATATATAATATTACACGCGCGCATACACACACACATATATTTGAAAAAAGAAAAGAATGACTTCACTGGTAGTTCTAATCAATTTAATTTTCTAATAATAAAATATAATTTAGTTTTACAGTTTGGTTTTTAGATCTAGTAAAGTTCCTTGTTAACTTTGGTGGGGAGATTTTTTAAAGATTCCGTGTTAACTTTTCTGGAGAACTTTCTCGCATTTGTCGGTGGCGGTTGTCAAACTGATTTTCAGGTTGTGTTGTGCTGTGTGATTCTTTATATAAGAGATTTGGATATGTTGGGGTTGGAGTTTGTTAATAATAAGTGTGAGAGTGAAGGAGTATTGATGAACCAGAGCTGAAGGAAAATAGTGAATGGTAAAAAACCAACTGGTCTACAAACCAAACTGTAAAATTAAATTAAAATTATATGATATTACTAGAAAATAAATTAAATTGATTGGAACTACCAGAGAAGTAATTCTTTTTCTTCTTCAAATATTCTTAACTGCACCAAGGATTTCACACATTTGGCTGTGGCCATGCTGGAGCCCCGCTTTTAGTCGAACAAATCGACCCCATGACTTATTCTTAGTACACCTAGTAAAGCTAGTAAACCTTCAAGGTACATGTCAAACTTTATGTTCCGAGTGTTCAGATATCGCCGAGGTTGACTTCTCGTTTCTTCACTTCCAGACTATATCGTTTCCGGAAGACCGAAGGGTAAAGTTTGCCCCAGCAAAAATTGAACTTAGATCACAAAACAACCAGAACAATACCGAAAGCAGGTTATTTTCCGATGCTTTAACGATTCTGCCAGCTCGGCGCTATTTATTTATTTTTTTTTTACTGATGCTCTGTCGAGTCTGCTAGCTCACCGCATGAAAGAGTAAATATAATTATTTCTACTATACAAACAAAGCCTGGTATTTTGCAGGAAGGGGATTAGTCGGTTACACCCCCCCCCCCAGTGTTCAACTGGTATTTATTTTATCGATCCTGAAAGATAAATACTAACTGAATACGGTAGGAAAGTGGGTTAAATGCCTTGCGTTGTACTTGCGTCTCTTAACATCTGGGGTTCAATTCCAGAAGTGTTAAATTTACTTAACGACCAGTTGGAATCGATAAAGACAAATTCCACTGACATACAGTAATACCTCGACTATCGCGGGTGTTACTCCCCGTGATAGTTGAAAATCCATGAAGTAGAAACAGTACTCTTTTACTCTTTTACTTGTTTCAGTCATTTAACTGCGGCCATGCCGGGGCACCGCCTTTTAGTCGAGCAAATCGACCCAAGGACTTATTCTTTGTAAGCCTTAGTACTTATTCTATCGGTCTCTTTTTGCCGAACCGCTAAGTTACGGGGACGTAAACACACCAGCATCGGTTGTCAAGCGAAGCTGGAGGGACAAACACAGACACACAAACATATACACACATACATGTATATATGTATATATATATATATATTTATATATATATACGACGGGCTTCTTTCAGTTTCTGTCTACCAAATCCACTCACAAGGCTTTGGTCGGCCCGAGGCTATAGTAGAAGACACTTGCCCAAGGTGCCACGCAGTGGGGCTGAACCCAGAACCATGTGGCTGGTAAGCAAGCTACTTACCACACAGCCGCTCCTGCTACTGTATATTTTAAAAATTATATTTCTATAATTTGTATACATTTATTTTATTATAAATGCAAAACAACACAACACACTCGCCTCCTGCGTTTCGTTTTCCATACAACAGGTGCAATTCTTTGTTTACTCATCTACGATACAAAATGTATTTTCTTTAAATATATTTTAATTAATGTGTTATACAATACTGTACTGCATTTCTGTTTATTAATCTATTAATTTTTAAACGGGAAAATGCTTATTTTACCTCAGAAATAATTAAAATCTAAAAAAATATAAATACCTATCAGCCACAAAAACCCGCGATATACTGTTGAGTCCGCGATATAAATTTACATATATTAACCAGAAAAATCCGCGATATACTGAGGGCGCGATCGGTAAACTGCGATATAGCGAGTGATTACTGTACTGGCGTTGAATTAATCGATTATGTCACTTCATTCATATGTCTCACTTAGTTCCTATGTAAGAAATAATTTTTATTGTAATTAAAACTGTTTAATTGTTGATACAGCCTTAATTTCATTATAACCACTCTTTTATTTATCTATGGGTTCCTACATATGATGGAATCCCTCTCTCTTCTTGAAGAGATATGATCTAAGATTAGGTGAAAAGATTTCTGATTTAGACACAAAGCGTGATACTTTACTATATCGTTTCCGGAAGACCGAAGGGTAAAGTTTGCCCCAGCAAAAATTGAACTTAGATCACAAAACAACCAGAACAATACCGAAAGCAGGTTATTTTCTGATGCTTTAACGATTCTGCCAGCTCGGCGCTATTTATTTATTTTTTTTTTTTTACTGATGCTCTGTCGAGTCTGCTAGCTCACCGCATGAAAGAGTAAATATAATTATTTCTACTATACAAACAAAGCCTGGTATTTTGCAGGAAGGGGATTAGTCGGTTACCCCCCCCCCCCCAGTGTTCAACTGGTATTTATTTTATCGATCCTGAAAGGATGAACGACAAAGTCGACCTCGGTAGAATTTAAACTCAGAATGTGAAATCGGAAGAAATGCCGCTCAGCATTTTGTCCAAGATTAAATACAATAAAATAAAGCAATAGATAGAATCTGTATCTCGTAAAGTTGCTTTCCTGGACGTTTACCATTTTTGCTACGGCAGTCACACAAACAGTTTTGAACACATTTAATAAACTGAATTCATTGATTAAACTATTTTCATGAGATTGGAACTGTTTCCGCTGAATCTTAGAACCGTAAATAGACTCCAGAAATCTACAAGTTGATAGCAGCTAAGTGAGAAATCAAGGGAAAGTCATAAATCTCTGCTTAACTTTAACCGGTCGTCTGTTTGCTTTCGATAACAATGGTGGTTACAGATTGAAGTAGTACACACACATACACACACATACACACACACACGCACATCACTTCCTAGCTCTGTGTCGTATACATACACGCAGACATAAACATACTTCACCTCTTTTCCTTGCTTTCTATCACGCACGCTCACACACACATACACACATACAAACATACGCACTCACATATACGCACATTCACACACACCCTCTTTTCATTGCTATCTACGTACATCTATGCCCTGACACACACACACACACACACACACACACACACACACACCTCTTTTCCGTGCTTTCTATCGCACACACACAAACATTGATTTATAACTTTGTAAAGAAAGTATGGACGGTTTTGCTTCCGATCGATTTTCTTTTTCAGTCTTCAGAAATTAATGAAGTATGCATTGATGATGCTACGATTCCAGTGAT
>NC_068986.1:21194943-21198019 GCF_001194135.2 Octopus bimaculoides | reverse complement strand
CTTTTAATCCAGTGGTTCTCAACTGGGGTCCATATGATCCTTAGGAGCCCGTATAAGATTTTGCTGTTAAAATTTATCGGCGATAAATTGTTTATAGTTCTACAATACAGTAATCCCTCGACTATCGCGGGTGTTACGTTCCAACTCCACCCCCACCGATAGGTGAAAATCCGTGAAGTAGAAACAGTGCCAATACAGTTCTATATTTAAGAGATGAGGAATTATGTACATTATTTAGGCGTAGGAGTGGCTGTGTGGGAAGTAGCTTGCTTACGAACCACATGGTTCCAGGTTCAGTCCCACTGTGCCCCACTGCGTCCCACTGGGGTAACGGGTTAAGTCTACAACCCAAGTAAGCCGTGGCAGAATTTGAACTCAGAAAACTGAGACTCGGAACAAATACCACAAGGCATTTGATCCGATATTCTTTCTCACAGCTCTAATAATCCTTGGATTGTTAATTCATTTTATCAACCACGAAAGGAAAAGAGGTAAGTTGAGCTTGGAGGGATTTGAACTCATGACGTAATGAGTCGGAACAAAAGCCATGAAGCATGCTATCCGATGCTCTAACGACTCTGTCAATTCGCTGTGTTGCGAAGGCTTACTTAATCAGTGAATCGGTTTAACACAGCCACATGACCCTTGGTGGTGGAGGTGGGCTTCAACCGAGTTAGCTTTCTTGTGATCATTCCTGTTTTGGAGGCCTGAAAAGTGACATGGTCTTTGTTTTTCTTTCTCTGACCAAAATCGTCATTTCACCACCTTAAAAAACTCCTGGGGAACATCAGTCCTCTCACCAAGAAAGTATTTAAACCCATTCTTGCAATTTCATTAAACAATCTCTAATTATATGCTATCTACTTAAGCACTTCGTTCCCTATGGATCATAGCCCACAGAGGACCCTTTTCCTACTGTTTTTGATTCTGGATTGTCTTTTATGCTTCCCTCCGGCTGGACCCCTGCTTTTTCTGCTCTGCCTCATTATCCCGCCCTATATGCTTTCCAAAGGGAAGGCCTTCCACTCTCAGGTCTTGGTTTGAATTGTCATCGATGCTTTGTTTTTTACAGGTAGGGGCATTGGTCCTACGCAAACCTATTTTAACCTCTTGTAAGAGGTGGTCTATATTCGCCTGGCGTTTGTCCTTTGACTTGTCCAGCGTGGGAGACCCTACTCTAACCAAGAGCTTGCACTCTGCTAGCATAGCTCTCTGAGTCACCGAGACGCACATGTCATCACACCGCAGTAAGAACTTGAACTTGTGATGAAATTGCATAGAGAGCTTCCACTTAATTTAACGGTGAACTGTAAGCAAGGGGTCAACTGTAGCAAGGGGCCAACTGTAGCAAGGGGTTTGGCGTTTTGATCACTTATACTACGCAGACCCCGTTCTTGTCTTGTGATGGAACAGAAGCAGCGTGAACTCTATGTCGAGGTATTTTTCACTCTATTGAATGCAGCTAACGAAACAACATAGCTTTATGTGTAATATCTACATGCATGTAAATGTAATCATATCACATATCAGTAATAACCCAGATAAAAATATCACTGGAGCTTAACATGGCACATGATATTTTGAAATTGACTAATATGAACACGCACACGTACACACACATACATGCACACACATGCACACGCATGCACACACATGCACACGCATGCACACACAAAAATAAACACAGATACGCGCACACACGGACTTACGCACACGCACAAATACACACACATATATGTGTGTGTATTTGTATGTGTTTATGTGTGCATGTTCATATATGTGTGTAGATATATACATTTATAGGTGTACACACACATACACCAGTATATGTCTGTATACATACATGCATATACACGCATGTATATGCATGCATATACATGCATATACATGCATGTACATACATACATTTATATATACATGCATGTACACGCATGTATGCATGTGTATGTGTATATAGGTACATGTACACATATCTGCATGCGTGCTTATGGTAGTCTTCTGCTCAGTACACACACACACACACACACACACACACACACACACACACACACACACATGAAATCACCCTACAAAGAGTTTTAAATGTAATAAGCTTGTATGAAGCTTATCCTTCTGTTTGCTCCTAATTGTGCAACCTGGACTGGTGTATAGTGAGCCAAGCCCAAGACATAGAAGAACGGATGCTATTATCTCCCTTACTTTCGTAGTCTACTTATGTAAAGTTCCTCTTGTCGAAGTTTGTTTTATCGTAGTTTTCGATTTAGGCAGTTTTAGTCGGAAACAGTGTTTGAGTGGTTCTTCCTTTTTATCGACTCCGGAGGAATGCAAAGAAATATTGACCATTGTGGGATTTGAACTCTGAACTTAAAGAGCCGCAAGAAATAACACAAGGCGTTTTGGATTGACATTCAAAGACGTAAACCCCACCAGCTTTTGTAATCCGTGTGATTATCTTTAAAAAGAATAGTCATTATGTAGCCACCGAGTCGGCTTTTACCAAATCGACCCTGATCCAGCAATAAGATTTGAAGAGATTAGGTTGCTATTTCTAGTTGTTCACACTACCACTTAATGGCTTCTTCGTTGGGTCGTTTGAAGATAATAGTTTTATACACAAGGGATATTAATATTTCTTTGTGTTCAATAAAGAAACGTTTACATTTGCTTTGGTCAAAACACGTGACTCATATTCCCTACTTTCACATAAACCTAATTCATCCGACATTCCTCCATGCTACTCATTAAAATTTGTGTCAATCCACTTCATATCAAACGCAGCGCTTTCTTTTCCTTCTTCTTATTACATTCGTTAGAAATTGTCTTTGGCGCCATGTTATATTTGCAAAGCCTCGTTTGGACATCTTCCATTGCAATTTGTTAGAGTTTTGTAGTCGAGATTACATTTTATGTCTTACATATGATTTTAGCTCTCAGCATTAGAAAGGGATAAAAAACAAAAATAAAGTGCGCGCGCGCACGCGCACACACACACACACACACACACACACACACGATGAAACTGGTTCACAGTGGTTTAGTAAATTAATATATATAAATTGTCTTTAATACGCATGCT
>NC_068986.1:21191565-21194933 GCF_001194135.2 Octopus bimaculoides | reverse complement strand
TCACAGTGGTTTAGTAAATTAATATATATAAATTGTCTTTAATACGCATGCTTCCTTTACTTAATATCTATCTATCTATCTATCTATCTATCTATCTATCTATCTATCTATCTATCTATCTATCTATCTATCTATCTATCTGTCTGTCTCGTGGCTGTGTGGTAAGAAGTTTGCTTCCCAATCACATAGTTATGAGATCACTCCCACTGCGAGGTACCTTGGGTAAATGTCTTCTACTATAGTCTCGGGTGGACCAAAGTGAATTTGGTTGAAAGAAGCTCATCGCATATATATATATACATATATATATATATATATATATATATATATATATATAAATCAAAAAAGCAACACGGTTTTAAAGGTTATTGCAGTACTCACGTTTGGTGCTACTCCATTTATTTAAGTAATACGAGCATTACATTAACAGCAAAATGCAGAGCAATCTTCAGCTGCACAAGGATATAGAAAATTACAGCAGAATGAACATATTACTATTGTGGCAACATTTAAAATCTGTTGCCACAATAGGCGTGCTAACGCTTCTGCCAGCTCGCCGCCTTAATAATAATAATGATGATGATGATAATGTGAAGATCAAATAAATAGTGCGTGTGCTTAATTAGCAAAAGATGACCAACCGCAAACATAACAATATCTATTTCATCACACGATTTCACATCAAGAATCCTGCAAACACACACACACACATACAAGTAATACATACGTACATAGTTAAGCATAGAATGGTGGATATCTATCTATCTATCTATCTATCTATCTATCTATCTATCTATCTATCTATCTATCTGTCTTATTTCTTTATTGCCCACAAGGGGCTAAACACAGAGGGGACAAACAAGGACAGACAAAGGGATTAAGTCGATTACATCGACCCCAGTGCGTAACTAATACTTAATTTATCGACCCCGAAAGGATGAAAGGCAAAGTCGACCTCGGCAGAATTTGAACTCAGAACGTAATGGCAGACGAAATACCACTAAGCATTTCGTCCGGTGTGTTAACGTTTCTGCCAGCTCGATCTATCTATCTCTAAGCACACACACACACACACACACACACACACATATATATATATATGAATACATCTGTATATGCCCGCCTCACCGTCTGTCATTGTGTTCATTTATCTCAGTGTTTCGTCCAGAAGGTTGTAAAACTTATCCGGTAATCGTTTTGTCCGATGGCCATTTTACTAATTTGGTCCCTTTTATAAGTTCAAGCTATTTATTGGTTTTTACCACAAGCAAATACATTACAATACGTATATACGCATTCATACAAACGTACATACATACATATATGTATGTATGTGTGTGTAGGTGTCTATGTATGGAATGAATACAATAATTATAGTTAAGAAGTAAAAAGAAACTTTAAAATAAACAAGAACCAAAAAGGAAAAAAACAAGATATAAACTTCGTAAGATTCTACAAACAATATCTTTTGAGATTATTTATTCTGTATGTTGTTTTATATGAAAGGTTTATGTTGTTTTCTCAAAGATTTTTCCAATTACGATCGTTAAAATAACTGAAAGGGAAAACAGCTTCGAAATGTATTTGGTGCGATAAGATCTACTAAGTAGTGTCATTGTTGAAAAAGTAATGCTGAAGAGTTATTTTGACAGAAGTTTCGACAAGAACGTCGGTAATAAAGATAGTCTGTTAAAGGTCGACAACAACAACAAAACGAAAAAACGAAATCAGACAAAATGAAACAAAGCAAAAACCTCTCGGTAAATCCAGTCGATCGAATGTAAACGTCATCATCATCATCATCATCGTCATCGTCGTCGTTGTCGTCGACGTCATTGTCGTGGTCAACATCATCAACATCATCATTATCATTGCAGTGGTTGTCACCATCACGGTCGTCGTCATTGTGGTCGTTGTGGGCATCACCATCATCATCATCTTCAGAAGCAGCAGCACCGACAATAATTGCTGTCCCACTACTACCCATAGCACCACAGTAATACTGCAGCCTCACTCGCAGCAGCAGCAGCAGCAGCAGCAGTAGTCACTACTCATGATTTATAAACATGAGTAAATGTAACCACAAAATCCGAATATTTTGGCCTTTACATCTAGCTGCCTCCCTTTTGATAACCAAGTGCAGAAACTGGTGCATTATTGCATCCTATTTAGCCTCAAGCCTCGCATCATGAAATTAAGGTTTCTAAAGAAAGAGTGACAGGACAAGTTTTACAGACCAGGTCGAGTGTCTGGAGACCAAGAAATAGACCACAGGCAAGGCAACAAGCCGCTACGTAGTTGGTTAACCTATTAGAAATAGTAGTCATATGTCACTCAAATATTATTTTATCGTCTTAGAAGAGAAAGGTATCATTCAATGATATCCAATCCCAAATAAGATCTGTTTCAATGAAGGACTAAATGGGCTGGGCTAGGGAAGCTAAACCTCATCGGTTTAGTTTCCCTAGCTCAGTTGATAGGGGAGCTAAAGAACAGCTACAGCATCCACCATTATGCGAATCGCCATTACCACGTTGCTAATTCCTCCCCCACCTAAATACACCAAACACCGGTTGTCAAACAGTGGTGAGAGCAAACACACACACACACACACGTACTAATATGTACACGACGGGCTTCTTTCGGTTTCCGTCCACCAAATCCAAACGCAAGGCTTTTGGTCGGCCTGAGGTGATAGTACAAGACATTTGTCCTAGCAGGACTGAACTCGGAACCATGTAACTTGGAAGCAGACTTATCACACAGACACGCCTGTGCCTATTTGAACACAGAACGTAAAGAGCCGGAATTTTTTCCGACGCTCTAACGATTCTACCGGCACGCATTCCTTCAGCTGCGCAATAATAATCCATTCTACTCTAGGCACAAAGCCCGAAAATTTGGGGGAGGGGGATAGTCAATTAAATCGACCCCAGTATTCAACTGGTACTTAATTTATCGACCCCGAAAGGATGAAAGACAAAGTTGACCTCGGCGGAATTTGAACTCAGAACATAAACACAGACGAAATACCGTTAAGCATTTCGCCCGGCGTGCTAACGTTTCTGCCAGCTCGCCGTCTTTGGTTTCAAATTTTGCCGCAAGGGCAGCAATTTCAGGAGAGGGGATGAGTTGATAACATCGACCGCAGTGCATAACTGGTACTCATTTCGTCGACCCCGAAAGGACGAAAGAGACAGTCGACCTAGGTGGAATTTGAACTCAGAACATAGCCACGGATGAAATACCTATTTCTTTATTGCCCACAAGGGGCTAAACATAGAGGGAACAAACAAGAACAGACGAACGGATTAAGTGGATTACATCGACCCCAGTGCGTAACTGGTACTTAATTTATCGACCCCGAA
>NC_068986.1:21186192-21190646 GCF_001194135.2 Octopus bimaculoides | reverse complement strand
TATATATATATATATATATATATATATATATATATATGTGTGTGTGTGTGTGTTTGTGTGTCTGTTTTTGTCCCCCCAACATCGCTTGACAACCGATGCTGGTGTGTTTACGTTCACGTAACTTAGCGGTACGGCAAAAGAGACCGATAGAATAAGTACTAGGCTTACAAAGAATAAGAGAATAAGTCCTGGGGTTGATTTGCTCAACTAAAGGCGGTGCTCCAGCATAGCCGCAGTCAAATGACTGAAACAAGTAAAAGAATAAAAGAGTAAAGAGTAAAATGTTTATTCCAAAATTTATGGAATTGAACCGGAAACCACGTGGTTGAAAAGCAAGCTTCTTAACCACACATCCATTCTTTCATAACTCTTGGTGATCTATCATTTACATATAAAAATCTACGACCTGTTTGCTTCTTTCAGCGTTTGGTTTATCCACGTTGCTGCATCTTATAGAATTGACGTAATTCAGAAACCAGAGAATATTCACCAGATTAGTTTCAAGCTCCATTCGGGTTTCATTTTCGATTGAATCGACATGTTGCCATGTTGTCAATACTGGTTAATTTTCTTCTGGTTTTCTGTCAATCTTAAAAGATTTCTACGAGTGTTTAATCAAATTCATTAATCAACTTGTCACATACATTTTCGTTTTTTTTTTTACCCCCTTTCTTATTGCAAATTTGTTTTGATATTTGTGTTTTCATATATGTTGTATAGTTTAATTTATGATTGCTTAACTAGATATGATATGATATCCATTGTGCAGCAAATGGCACCAACAAACATGAATATCAGTTTTGGCAAACCTCCATTCCAGTGAGAAATAACTTAATTAACTCATAGTTCTATATTTAAGAGATGATAGGCGGCGAGCTGGCAGAAACGTTAGCGCGCCGGGCGAAATGCTTAGCGGTATTTCGCTTGCCGTTACGTTCCGAGATCAAATTCCGCCGTGGTCGACTTTACCTTTCATCCTTTCGGGGTCGATAAAAAAGTACCATCTACGTACTGGTGTCGATGTAATCGACTTAATCCGTTTGTTTGTCCTTGTTTGTCCCCTCTATGTTTAGCCCCTTGTAGGCAATAAAGAAATATATATTTAAGAGCTGAGGAATTATGTACCTTATTTACATTCGACGGATATTTGTCCAGAAGAGGACAAATATCCGTCGAATGTAAATAATGTTAATTAACTTAATTGTTTTTAATATTCATGCTGTTAAAGGTGGTGAGCTGGCAGAATTGTTAGCCTGTCGGACAAAATGCTTAATGGCATTTCGTCCGTCTTTACGTTCTGAGTTCAAATGCGGCCGAGGTCGACTTTGCCTTTCATTCTTTCTGGGTCTATAAAATAAGCATCAGTCGAGCAACGGGGTCGAAGTAATCGACTTACTCCGCTCTCTCTCAAAATTGCTGGCTTTGTTCCAAAATTTGAAACCAGTATTCAGGGTGTTAGAGGGTGGCGAGCTGGCAGACTCATTAGCGTGAGGGGAAAATGCTCAACAGCATATCGCCCGTCTTTACGTTCTGAGTTCAAAAGCCGCCAAGGGACCTTTGTGCTTTTATCCTTTCGAGATCAATAAAATAAGTACCAGTTGAATTCTGGGGTTGATATAATCCACTTACTCCTTTTCTCGAAATTGTTGGCCTTGTGTATGTGTAAAAATTTAAAAAGTAATATTCTTTTCTACTCTAGGCACAAGGCCCGATATTTTTGGGGAGGGGACCCAGTCGATTAGATCGACCCCAGTGTTCAACTGGTACTTAATTTATCGACCCTGAAAGGATTAAAGGCAAAGTCGACTTCGGTGGAATTCTAACTCAGAAAGTAAAGACAGACGAAATACTGCTTAGCATTTCGCCCGGCATGCTACCGATTCTGCCAGCTCGCCGTCTTTTTAAAAGCAATATTCTTTTCTACTCGAGGCACAAGGCCCGAAATTTTTAGGGAGGGGGCCCAGAACGATTAGATCGACCCCAGTACGCAACTGGTACTTAATTTATCGACCTCGAAAGGAGGAAAGGCAAAGTCGACCTCGGCGGAATTTGAGCTCAGAACATAAGATAGAAGAAATACCGCTAAGCATTTCGCCCGGCGTGCTAACGATTCTGCCAACTTGCCGCCTTTTAAAATGTAATATTCACGCTGTTAAGGGCAGCGAGCAGGCAGAATCAACAGCGCTTTGTATAAGATGCTTTCAGGCATTTCTTCCGACTCTTTAAGTTCTGAGTTCAAATCACCCCAAGTTCAACTTTGTCTTTCATTCTTTTAAAGTCAGGAAAACAAAATACCAGTGAAGTATTGGGTCAATTTAATCAACTGATCCCGCTCTCCCTTTGAAATTGCTGGCCTTGTGCCAAAATTAGAAAGAAATATTTACGCTGTTTCGAGTTGTGATGAGGTAGAGACAGATCAGCAGTAGTAGTAACAGCAGCAGCAGCAGACTGATTTGACGTCTTTAGTTACGCCCCTATATGCTCTGAATTACTGGTCCCGCTGAGATCAATTTTGTTCTCTCATCGTTTTAAGGCGGAGGAAGTAACTGAGAGTCTTGTACTGGAATCTAATAAATCGACGACACCCCACACCCCAGAGACTTGCTCTCTTGTTATCAATAATGGAGATATACAAAGCTGCGAATGGATATCTAAACTCAAGCACACACACACACATACACTCACACACACACATAATCTCACACACACTCACACACACACTCACACACACGCACACACACACACTCATACACACACACACTCACATACTCAATCACACACACGCACTCACACACACACACACACACACACACACACACACACACACACACACACACACACACACACACACACACACACACAGAGAGAAACACAGACACAAACTCGCAAGTACAGAAAAAACCGGTTGTGTGTTTTACACTGTGGATATTTGTATGCGCACCTGTATTCTTGTTCCCTATTCTTTACATATCTTTAAGATCTATAAAATAAATCCTTTCTACTAAAGGCACAAGGCCTGAAATTTGGTGGGAAGAGGCTGGTCGATTACATCAACCCCAGTGTTCAACTGGTGCTTAATTTATCGACTCTGAAAGGATGAAAGGGAAAGGCTACCTCAGCGGAGTTTGAACTCAGCGTAGCGACGGGCGAAATATCGCTAAGCATTTCTTCCAGCGTGCTAACGATTCTTTTCTCTTCTAGGCACAAGGCCCGAAACTTTTGGGGAGGGGACCAGTCGATTAGATCGGCCCCATTACGCAACTGGTACTTGATTTATCGACCCCAAAAGGATGAAAGGCAAGTCGACCCAGAACGTAAAGTTAGACGAAATACCGCTAAGATTTCGCCCGGCGTGCTAACGATTCTGCTAGCTCGCTGCCTTTAGGATCGATGAAATAAATGCCAGTCATAAGCTCTTAACTCACAAACCTTTCTCCCAAAATATATCTCCTTTTGCCTATTTGAGAGAAATGTAGCACCTCTTACCAACGGGGGATATAAAATCTTCGAGGGGTGATCATTTCCTTCGCTTGCGCTGCTTTTGTCCAGCGGTTGATTTTTCATTTTCTCTAGTGAAACGTCATGCAAGTGTATCCTTGTTGATGTTTTGATATTCTCTGCTGTAAAACAGCAAGCTGGCAGAAACGTTGGCACGCCGGGCAAAATGCTTAGCAGTATTTCGTCTGCCGCTACGTTCTCAGTTCAAATTCGGCCGAGGTCGACTTTGCCTTTCATCCTTTCGGGGTCGTTAAATTAAGTACCAGTTACGCACTGGGGTCGATGTAATCGACTTAATCCCTTGTCCTTGTTTGTCCCCTCTATGTTTGGCCTCTTGCGGGCAATAAAGAAATAAGAAACGTTAGCCCGCCGGGCGAAACGCTTAGCTGTATCTCGTCTGTCTTTACGTTCTGAGTTCAAATTCCACCGAGGTCGACTTTGCCTTTCATCCTTTCGGGGTCGATAAATTAAGCACCAATTACGTACTGAGGTCGATCTAATCGACTGGCCCCTTCCAACAAAATTTCGAGCCTTGTGCCTGGAGTAGAAAAGATATTCTCTGATGTTATAAATTAACAAGTTTTAACAAACAATATTTGTGTATATAATATTTTTACTAAATTTCAAACTTTTATGAGTGGGATGCCCGCGAAATCCTCGTGTTAAAGGAAATTGCTTTGGGGCGAAATAACTATCGCATGTGATGTGCTGCGCTGGTATTGAGTTTTCTAAAATAGATATTATTATAAAGACAAATAAGATGGTGAGTTAGTCGGATCTTTAGCACTCCGGACAAAATGTTTAACGGCATGACATTTCGTCCGTCTTCATGTTCTGAGTTTAAATTTCGCCGAGGTCGACGACAACGCCTTTCATCCTTTCACGGTGGATAAAATAAGTACCAGTTACACAATGGGGTCGATATAATCGACTTAACCCCCCCCCCCCCCCCCCCC
>NC_068986.1:21179942-21184517 GCF_001194135.2 Octopus bimaculoides | reverse complement strand
GCTGAGGTTACCATGGTCTTTCCCGTAGGCTTTTCTCTCCATGGATAAACCTAATGTTACCCCATTTTACACAATTGACATTTTCTGTGATATACGATACCCTTCTTTTTTTTTTTTGCCCCTACCGATCCCTTTTGATCGGATTTGTTAATTTTTATTTTACCCTTTTATTTTTTTAAAGAAAGCTCTACAGTTGAATTTGTCCCCTCTGTGTGCAGCCCTGTGTGGCTAATAAAAGAAAGTTATCTATCTATCTATCTATCTATCTATCTATCTATCTATCTATCTGTCTGTCTATCTATCTGTCTGTCTGTCTGTCTGTCTGTTTGTCTGTCTAGTAGTAGTAGTAGTATGTTTTTAGTAATAGTAGTAGCAGTAGTAGTCGATGTATCTAGTAATAGTAGTAGTAGTCTACGTATCTAGTAATAGTAGTGGTAGTAATAGTAATAATGATAAATGATAAACCAGATATTGTATTCATCGATAAAGATGAAAAAGAGCTTAAGGTCATAGATGCTGCGACATCTGTTGATTTGAAGGTGAAAGATAAAGAACTAGAAAAGATATCCATTGTGCTCCATAGTGGATGGTGGTGGTGGGGGCTTTATATATAATAAAAGACATATAAGCTCATAGATGTTCAATATAGTTCTTATTTCGATGCAAATATGCACCCCAGTTCATTTAGCAGTCAGCATTAAGGATCAGGTCATCTGGTATCTGTTATCTCCAAGAGCCATGCGATTTATTAAAAAGATGATTGAAGTTTTCATTTTATTTTTAAATGGCTATGTCAGAGTACCAACACAAGAAGTTAGGTTGGCGGAAATATCAGAGGGTCAAATAAGATCCCTTGCGTTATGTATTCCGGCTCTTTGCCGACTGATGTCCTTTTGTATACAATGTATCAAATGCGACACCGTGTGGTCTGACGGTACTTTGTGTGCAAGATATTAAATTTGACGCCTTGCGGTATTTATTTCAGCGCTCTGTGAATGTCAGCACTTTGAGCACACGGTGTCAAATACGACGCTTTGCGATCTATAGTCCGGCTCGCGAAATTTTTTTTTCCCCACGCGAGTTCCGGACCCCAGTAAAGTACTCATTTGCGTACAGCCAATCAGAGCTCACCTTTCCCTTGTCAACAAATGTTGGCATTCAAAATGGCGACCCGCGATTACCACGCGAATCTTGTATTGTGCTCTCATTCAGATGCCAATATCATCGATACTGAACACAAACGCTTGTTAGCGGTAAGTTCGAATTACTATAGCAATCAAAGATAGTGTTTTGGACGAATATGAAAGTACGAAAACTGCTTGAAGGTTTTATAAATACACTCTTTTACTCTTTTACTTGTTTCAGTCATTTGACTGCAGCCATGCTGAAGCACCGCCTTTAGTTTTTGTAAAGGACCAACACGGTTAAAACTATGTGCAGTAATAAAGTCTTCTCTTAATTGTTCGCGGGTGTTGCTAGTCACTTCTTCTCGCAGCCCAAGAGAGACGTTGTCATTCATTACCGCAAGACTTGCAGCAGCAACTATCACCGCAACCAAACACGCAACAACTATTTTCAAGGATCTCATGACCGGTGGATGGATGGGAAATAGTTACTCTTAGACTGAAGCTTAACACCGAATTCTTGCCTTGTTGTGGACCCTACTTCAGGTAATCAAGGGCCCAGTGGTATTATTAGTTTCAAACTCTGGCACAAAGCCAGTGATTTTGAGAGAGGGGTTATATCAACCCTAGTAATCATCTGGTACTTATTTTACCGACCCCAAAAGGATTAAAGGCGAAGTCATCCTCGGTGGAACTTGAACTCAGAACGTAAAAACGGACGAAATGCCGCAAAACATTTTGTCCGGCGTGCTAATTATTTTACCAGCTCGCCGCCTTGCCAAGTGGTAATATGAAACCATTTACGCACTATGTCTACCACACAGTTTCTTATTTCTTTATTGCCCACAAGGGGCTAAACATAGAGGGGACAAACAAGGACAAACAAAGTGATTAAGTCGATTACATCGTAACTGGTACTTAATTTATCGACCCCGAAAGGATGAAATGCAAAGCCGACCTCGGCGGAATTTGAGCTCAGAACGTAACGGCAGACGAAATACCGCTAAGCATTTCGCCCGGTGTACTAACGTTTCTGCTAGCTCGCCGCCTGTCTACCACACAGTTTTTGTCTACACAATTTCAGTTTCAAGGCTTTGGTTAAACCGAGGTTTATGGGAGAATCACATATTAAGGTGCCGAGCTTTGGGATCGAACCGGGTACCATTTAGTTGTGATGTAATCTTCTTAAACATACCACCAGGTCTGCAACAATGGAACTGTAATTGACACCACGAATTAGAGACGTAATTAACAGCACGTAATCGTTATTAAACACTAGTTTTTAAGAGTCCTTCAGTGACATATATCAAAGCTAGAGTGGACCCCGCTGTTACAACTAGTCTGGAATATAGGGGAGCTACCAAAAAGACAAAAAAAAACGTACAAATATATAACAAATTAAACAATGAAATGTCTGTGAGCAGAATAAAGTCCCGTCACCTCCTTGTTAATGCTGAACAAATGTTATGTAATATATATGTATGTATATATATATATATATATATATATATATATATATATATATATATATATATATATATATATATATATATATGTATATATACATATGTGTATGTATATACGTATATACATGCATATGTACACATACATACGTATATATGTTTATATATGTATTATATATACATATGTATATGTATGTGTGTATGTATATATATATATATATATATTATATATATATATATATATATATATATATATACACACTCATACGTATGTATCACACACACACACGTACTACATTACATTAAGGTGAGTGATTAGTCATTTCCCGTTATTCTATTAATTTCCCAGAGAGTTCCCCCTGTTTTATTTTCGTTGTTCTAATACCATTAACCCCAACCCAGTCGCTCTCATAATGAAATCACTTGAAATAGTTCTTCACTAAAGAACATATCTGACACTTGTTCATCATGCTATTGTTTTGCTGTCATTTTTTTGTTGTTCTTTTTCTTTCTCTTTTCTTTACAATACACTGAGCATGCGCGCACTTAAATTTTGTTTCTTACTACTTAATAGGATGAATACAACTTCAGTAAAACGACAGCATTCGTCGTCGTCCTCCTCCACCTCCTACCCTCCTCCTCATCCTCCTTCCATCTTTTCGCTCCTCCTCCTCCATCAACATCGTCGTCGTCGTCATCATCATCATCATCATCACCACAATCTACAGCGACAATATCAATGTTGTGTGATCCATCGAGAGAGCCACTACATGCTGGTTGGACCTGCTAGACTTAGCAGCGAAATCTCCCTCAAATTATACAAGCTGTCGGCTTAACTAACTACAGGACAAATACATTGAACAATATAGTCACTAAATAATCGACAAGACGTGATTGTCACGGCTGGAACATCTTTGAAAATAAGTCTGCACGATCAGAGTAGGACTGGGACTCAACAACAGCATATCAATGATCATGAAACTTAATCTTGGGGCTGGTGGTTCGATCCCTTTGTTGGGCGAATGTATTTTCTTATTCGAGAGCTGTGGATTAGCAGCGTTAGAGAACACATAGTATTTGTTCTAGTGCAGCGGTTCCAAAGCATTTTTTTTGGATATAGACCCCTTTGGTTGCTATTCTATTCTGGTGAGCCCCCATAGCTATTCGATGTTTATGGCGACTTAATTCAAAATTCCTATTTTGTTTTTCACACATTCACTTGCGTCGGTTCAACTATGGAAAATGCTAGAAAAAGAAGCCAAACTGTTTCTAGCAATAAATACATTGAAATCGAAGTTTTTTCATAGACCCTTAGAATACTGCTGTGGATCCCTAATTTACTATTTTGCGTGTGTGGACCTCCAAAAGTCATACATGGACCCTCAGGGGTCATATTGACTCCAATTGAGAACCACTGTTCTGGTGCTTGGCTTTCTGAGTTCAAATTCTGCTGATGTCAAATTCGGCCTTTCATCCCTCCGAAGGCCGATAGAATTAGGTAGCAGTCATAAGGGAGTTAGTCAATGACTAATCCCGACTCCATATCTCAGGACTTGTGTCTACGAGAGACGATGGCAAAAATCGGTAGGGCATCGGAAAAATTACCTTGTCCCTCGTCCTTTAAGTCTCTTTTGTTTTCATTCCTCTGATGTCGCTAAAGTAGCTTTCCAGTCATAAGTGGGGATTAGTTAATGATATTGACTTGACAAACCACTTTCCCAGATTCCAGGCCTTGTGTCTACAATACAGTCAATCGCAGGCTGTGTCCTTGTGCTACAGACAATCGTTGGGGCGTTTGACAAAATGCTTAGCGGCACTAGTCAGGCTCCTTACATGTTCGGTTCAAATTTCACCGAGGTCTGTTTTGCCGTTCATCCTTTCTGGGTCGAAGTAATCGATTATCCCCTTCCCTTAAAATTGCCGGCTTTGTTCTTAAATGTGAAATCTTCCTCCTCCTCCGCCTCCTCCGCCTCCGCCTCCTCCGCCTC
>NC_068986.1:21178565-21179807 GCF_001194135.2 Octopus bimaculoides | reverse complement strand
CCTCCTTCTTCTTCTTCTTCTTCTTCTTCTTCTTCTTCTTCTTCTTCTTCTTCTTCTTCAGGTGGTAAGCAGGCAGAATCGTTAGCACGCCGGGCGAAATGTATAGCGGTATTTCGCCCGTCGCTACATTCTGGGTTCAAATTCTGCCGAGGTCGACTTTACTTTTCATACATTAGGAGTCGATAAATTAAGTACCAGTGAAACACTGGGGTCGATGTGATTGACATCCGATCAGTGATGGTTTACGGCAGTGAAACATGAGCTCTCGATACTATCCTCATTAGCCCAGTGGAAAACGGAACGAATCAATCTCGGTGCAACATTGACGAACGAGAAAGCCGACGCCTGAATTCAACAGTATATGAGAGCCAACGACATCATGAGAACCGTCAAATAGAACGGATCTATATTGGCAGGCCACATCGCTCGACTGAAGGACAAGGGATGGACAATCACGGTGATGGAACAGACAACAAAACAATGGACAAATTCAGGAGGCCGACCAAAGACAAGATGGCGAGATGATTTCACCCGCTACCTGGGGCCTACATGGATACGACCGGTCAGAGACAGACGATAGTCGGAAGAGTCCTAGGAGGGGTGCTTTATTCAGGAATGATGAAGCCCTGGTTTTATATAAACTGATGGACGTCGTACGGCATATAACATATAGCTTACAGAATCAACGACAGTATGAGAATATGGATCATGTTGCTATTCAACTCACTCTTGCATAGTTAAATTAATATGCAATGTAAAAAAGACCGAAGCTGTACAACATATAATATGTATTAATAGAATCAGCTACACTATGAGTGTATGGAATATGTCACTATTTCCTCATTCCTACCTAATCAATGTAACACATTGATTCGGTATTTTGTTAATATTTCCCCAGAAATGTATGTTTGTATGTAAAATATGTTTGTCAAGACGAACAGCTGTTGCAGATCAGAAACAAAGCCTTTTCAACTGTTTATCAGCACCTGTTGAGGATTTCCATTATTGTTTGTCTATCTCTGGCATATTTTACATTTGATTAGATAGATACCTAGTTAATGTTTAGGGTGTCTTCTTTTATCTTTATGTTTTTTTTTGGTTTCTGTCTTAGAAATTAGGACGCAGAACTAAAGCACTGAAGATTGATTGATAAATTGAGAGAGAGAAGTGCAGAGGAAGAGAGGGAGAAGAATACATACATACACACACACACACACACACACACACACACACACACACACA
>NC_068986.1:21174331-21175720 GCF_001194135.2 Octopus bimaculoides | reverse complement strand
GAGAGAGAGAGAGAGAGAGAGAGAGAGAGAGAGAGAGAGAGAGAGGGAGAGAGAGAGAGATAGAGAGAGATCAACAGTTATTTTGAGTGAAAGAAAGAGAGAAGTGATAATGAAGTTAAAAGTAATTTGGATTATAAGTGGAGAGACCGTGCTAAAGTGGATTAAAACTCGCTCACATTGCCGTGTCATTTGAGCCGCAGATTAGAGCTGCTTCCCCCTCTCCTGCTGCCGTGGCGGGTATATCGCCAATAAGAACAGATGCTGTTAAACTTCTTGAAAATTCGAACCATAATCTTTCCTGACATACCAGCGATTATTTCGTCACAGGCTTCCAGTGTGTGCGTATGAGTGCTGAGCTGTGTGTGTTTGTGTGTGTTATCTGTATGTGTGAGTTGTAGCTTAAAACGGGAAGCAAGATGGCGTCGAGATTCAGTTAAGCGGTGTTGACAGCTGCTAAATGCTAAACAAGGAAACAAAATAAAAAGAAAACTTAAACAAAATACGTTGTTTAGTAATAGAAAGTTTAATTACATTTCGCTACACACAAACACAAACACACATAAAATGCCTGTACATGCATGCACGCACACGTACACCGCGTATATATACAAACGCACCGCACACAGACACTAATTGATACATACAAGCATGCGCAGGCATTCCACACGCACATACGCATGCGTACGCACTTAGGCCAATACTTGCAGAAATGTTCATGAACATAAAGGTTCCATGAAAAAGTGTGAGTATATAGACATGTATGTGTGTGTGTGTTTGTGCGCGCGGTTGTCGATGAGCGGGTTGATATGTATAGGTGAGAAAGACAGAATAAAAAGAAACAGAGAGAAAAAAGACACAGAGATATAGGAGAAGGGGAGAGAGAGAACGAAGAGAAAGACAGAGAAAAGAAATGGGTTTTCATTGGTCTGTTCAAATGTGTTTCAGTAATTACACTGTATCAATAAAACAACTACAACAATAACATTGTTTTTATTTGCCTGAGGGGCAACAAAAGTACAAACGGTTGAATCCCAGACGGACATAATATAGTTATCAAAAACAAAAGCGCACGCGCACACACACACACACACATGTTAAAACGCACAAGGTTTGCTTCACAGCCACATGGGTTCTATCGTTTTCCACCCTATTATTCTACTATAGCTTCGGCCCGACCAAAGTTTGTGGGTAGTTTTGGTGGACGGAAACTGAAAGAAGCCCGCACGTGTATATATATACACTTTTGAAATAAACAAACAATTCAAATAAACGAATAAAAAAACGACAAAAAAGAAAACAACGAACGTGAGGACGTGCACAAGGAGTATATTAGCTCGACGCTCGGTGAAAGGAGTTTAATGTTTCGAGTATAGCTCTTCGTCGGAAAGG
>NC_068986.1:21172088-21174142 GCF_001194135.2 Octopus bimaculoides | reverse complement strand
ACAAACATATATACACGCACTGTTTACACCACCTGTTTTCGTACATTCTCCCATATATATATATATATATATATATACGACGAAGTTCTTTCAGTTTCCGCCTACCAAATCCACTCACAAGGCTTTGGTCGGCCCGAGGCTATAGTAGAAGACACTTGCACAAGGTGCCACGCAGTGGGAATGAACCCGGAACCACGTGGTTAGTAAGCAAGCTACTTACCACGCAGCCACTCCTGTGCATATATGCACACACGTAATATATTGTTCACTGTTAGTCTAGTCAACAGAGTAAGTACATTTTTCACAGAGTTGAGTTCGTCTAAATAAAAACGAAACATTTCCGTTGGCTTTAATGACCTGCTCCGACTCCAGTGTGCATTATCTTTACATTGTCCAAAAACTTCGTTTAACTGATCTTAGAGTAATCTCCCCTGCTTGCAGTTTTTAGATTTTAATCATCCACACAAGGAGGTTTTTCTGCTAATTTCTTGGGAATTTGAATTGATTGATGTAGAATATATTCCTATTCTTTTATTCTTTTACATGTTTCAGTCATTTGACTGCGGCCATACTGGAGCACCGCCTTTTTAGTCGAACACATCGATCCCCAGGACTTTACTCTTTCTAAGCCATGCACTTATTCTATCGGTCTCTCTTTTACCGGGCCGCTAAATTACGGGGACGTAAACACACTAGCACCGGTTGTCAAGCAATGGTGGAGGCAGGGACAAACACACACACAAACACTCACACACACGCACACATACACACACATATATACGACGGGCTTCTTTCAGTTTCCGTCTACCAAATCCACTCACAAGGCTTTGGTCGGCCCGAGGCTATAGCAGAAGACACTTGCCCAAGGTGCCACGCAGTGGAACTGAACCCGGAACCATGTGGTTGGTAAGCAGACTACTTACTACACAGCCACTCCTGCGCCTGTGTACATAGATTTTTGTGTACATTGTAGAACGAAAACATAAAAGTGTTCCATTTAGCTTTACGTTAGAAGTGTGCCAAGTCTCATATATATATCAATTTATGTCGGATAAACTGGGATTCTATTCGCGCATACTGGTTTCGACCGAACATATCGGAGGATTTGTAACTAATAAGATAAGTTTAAGTGGCGTAAGCAGTAAAGATCGCCGATTGTAGCCTCTCGTGAATCAAAGAAGGAATTATGTGTATGTTTTTTTCTGAAATTCTTAACGAAGAATTTGGGCAAGCGTCAGCAAGTCGAAATACCTAATTAAAAAAAAAAAAAGTTCATTTAAGATCTTCAATTGGATAATGTTGTTCTTGACAAACAATAGTTAAGTTCAGCATTGAGAAATGCAGTCTGCGATAAGCTGTAATTAAATTACATACATACCCGTATATATGTAAATATATATATATATATATATATTTATATGTACACACACACAGACACATACATACACGTATATGTGTGTGTCTATATAGTGCGACTCCACGTGACTAATTTCTCATTCCATTCAACAAGATTTTTATGGGATATAATAGTTGAAATTGTCGCAGAGATGCGTTATTTTTTTATGCTTGAAACGTAATTTCTCTAGCGGGGAATCTAAGGTGAACCACTCATCTCGATTCATCTGTCACAAGCTTAGACTCAGCTCAAGATACATTCTTCTTCAAACAGAGATCATATAACGTTTAATCGTCTTAAAACCTCCGTTAGTGGTGGAATGGATTGAAATGGTTGCAAATATTTATTGAAAGAGGGCCGTCAGCTCCATGTTGTATACCAATGTCATTTCAACATTTTCATGAATATATTAATTTTAAATTTTGGCACAAAGCCAGCAATCTCAGTGAAGTAGGTGAGTCGATTACATCGTCCCCACCGTTCAACTGGTACTTACTTTATCGTACATTTCCATTAATGTATGTATGTATGTATGGATATATGAATGAAAGGCAAAGACAACTTCAGCGGAATTTGAACTCAACGTTAAGTCGGAAGAAATGCCGCTAAGCATTTTTTTTTGTGTGATAACGATTCTGCCAGCTCGTCGCCTTATTTC
>NC_068986.1:21170065-21172078 GCF_001194135.2 Octopus bimaculoides | reverse complement strand
AGAATAATATATCAGTTGAATAAAGTTACAGTATGGTCCGGTTTTCATGTTTTTTTTTATTATTGTATTTTAAAAAGAATTTTTACAATGTTGAAATGTGTTAAACATTAAAAAAAAAAAATTTTGTAATGTTCATAAAGTTCAATTAGCGATTTCATTCGTTCGTAGTAATCATCAAATGTCAAAATGTATTTAACTGACAGTTGATTCTTTGAAATACAGGCACAACAGAAACAGGAAGTAAGAGTGAGAGAAAGTCGTGGTAAAAGAGTACAGCAGGGTTCATCACCATCTCCAAGCCTCGTGGAGCTTTAGGTGTTTTCGCTCAATAAACACTCACAACGCCCGGTCTGGGAATCGAAACCGCGATCCTATGACCGCGAGTCCGCTGCTCTAACCACTGAGCCATTGCGCCTCCACGCATACATACATACATACATACATACATACATACATACATACATACATACATACATTCATACATAATACACACACATTGATTGTTTAGATCAAACTCCAAAACTGCGTATGAACACACACAGACATACACAGATACGTCTGTGTGGTTAAGAAACTCACTTTGTAACTGAGTGGTTTCGGTTTCAGTCCCACTGAGCGGCTCATCGAGCAATGTCTTCTACTATAATATATATGTAGATCTGGGAGTCCTCAGCCACTTGCTCGTTAATTTACCGAGCAGGCTGTTCCGTTGATCGGATCAACTGGAACAATTGTTGTAACCAATGGAATGTCATCTAATATTATAAATGCGAATGTCAGTGTGACACACTTTTTCAACTTTACTCCTCGAGGCCGTAGTCCAACATATCATACCATTTTGCAATCAGGCCGACTCCGTGAGTAAATTAAGAACATTCCGGGTCCAATCCGAACCCGCAATCCTGAAATTTTGGATTTCCAAGTTTTCATTACTGCGATTGTTTTTGGCGAATTTTTTAAAGTGAATTTTTACAACGAATTTTTTTATAACTTGGAAATAAATTTTGGGAATAATCGAAATTAATTGCGAAACCCAGCGATTATCTCGGGCAATTTTTTTTTTACATGACTTTTTGCGACGAATAAGATCATTGAGATATGACTCTGGAAGAAGCAATTGCAACAAATTCTCCAAAACAAGTCAGAGATCTGTTTGCTGATCTTTCCATTCGGAGTCAGTAGGTTAAAAGCTATATAGTAGCTTAAAAGCCTCCCGATATAACAGTTTGGGTAACGTTTGCATAGAAGAATTTTTTAGGATTAATACATTGTTTAATTTACACTAAAATTCCCAAATTGTTCCAGCATTTCTTGCCAAATATCATTGAGCGTATCTAACCTATTTATTTTTTTGTTTATTATATATTCTGTTTGATAACGTTAATTCGATATCATTAAATACGGAACATTTGTTTTTGTGATTTTCTTTTAAACATAAGAACTTCCTTTCATCTGCTTTCCAATCTAAGTCTATTTAGGCTTCGTTCTAAATTTCGTGTACTTTATCTCCTTTACGATTACGTTTATTGACTTTTAATATAGCCCTCGTTAAGATTTTATCTAAAACAACAAGGTATTAGTATTTCGATTAATACGTTTATATATATATATATATATATATATATATATATGTGTGTGTTTGTGTATGTGTGTGTGTATATATGTGTGTGTGTATGTGTGTGTGTATATATGTGTGTGTGTGTGTATGTGTGTATATATGTGTGTGTGTGTGTGTGTATATACGTGTGTGTGTGTGAATGATGCACGTATATTGTATATATATCTTTATATGTATGTGTGTGTGTATAGATATGTTAGTATCATACATATGTATATATGTGAATATATATGTATACATATATGTATACATGTGTATATATATGAATATATATGTATACATGTATATATCTCCATATGTATGCATATATGTATATATATGTATTCATATGTATATGTGTGTGTATGTATGTATATGCATGTATATACATAATACATATATATATATATATGTAT
>NC_068986.1:21167922-21169088 GCF_001194135.2 Octopus bimaculoides | reverse complement strand
GTATGTTTGTATGCATATATGTATGTATGTACGTGTGTATGTATGTATGTGCAGATTTGTATGTTTTATATATGTATTCTCATGCATATAGTTGCATATCTAGACATGCTCATATATATCCAAATGATAAACTTCTGGAAAGTTTTATAGATTTTTACAGTTCCAGTGATGGATAGAATCTGTAGCCTTCAAATTAGCTTTTTACTTATGTATGTATGTATGTATGCATATGTGTGTATATGTATGTATGTATGTATGTATGTATGTATGTATGTATGTATGTATGTATTTATGTATATATGTACGTACGTAAGCATGTACGTACGTACGTACGTACGTACGTAAGCATGTACGCACACACACGAACGCATGCATGCGTGCATGTATGTATGTATGTATGTATGTGGTTAATGAAGCCACCTGTGAGGAAATACAAATAGTGTATGGTATTCCACAAGGTGCTGTTCTAGGGTCGCTACAATTCATAGTGGCCCTGTCTGATATGTATGTATGTATGTATGTGTCTGTCTGTCTGTCTATCAGCTTGGTATACATACATACATACATACATACACACACATACATTTATATATACATACATATATATATTTACACACACACACACACACACACATATATTATGCATACATACAGAAATGCATACATACATAAATACAAACATACATACATACATATATACATAAACACAAACATTCATAAAAACATACATACATGCATACAATTGTGTATACACGTGCACATGTGAATGTACACATATCTCTTTGCATAGTTCTCAGTTCTAAAATACATAAAGTGCATGAAACAGTGAAATTAATTTAAAACTTCCAAATATTTCGGTGGGTGGAGTCAGGTTTCAATTTCAACTGGGTGGAGTCACAACACTCTAATAGTTACTGCCATTCTACTACTTATATAATTTTCAAAAATGTGTATTTTTTTTATAAAGCTTTCTATAATTGTGTATTGAAGAGCGTTACTTCAATGTAAGTGGACAGTTGTATTAATAGAATCAATGATGGTAATTAGTCTAATAGCTAGCAATGAATCTAGACCTACATATGACCTGCCTCGTTAGTGACCGACATAGGGACACTACGTTATAAAATTTGTCGTACACGTGTGTGTGTATATATATATATATATAT
>NC_068986.1:21166165-21167486 GCF_001194135.2 Octopus bimaculoides | reverse complement strand
ATATATATATATATATATATATATATATATATATATATACATATATTGGATATATATTCATATATATATATATGCACCATATGTATATGCATATACACATATACGTATAAACATACATATGAATATATACAGTATACATACATATATTTACATATGCCTGTATACATACACCTATACGTATATAAATATATATACATATGTGTGTGTGTGTGTATGTATGTGTGTATAACTGTTCGTCAATAAAGATGTGTGCATATATTTGTGTCTACAAGATAAATGCCTAGATGACTGGATAGCTAGAATGATGAATCTATACAAACACATGCTTAATACACACACATGCTTAATACACACACATGCATACACTTACACACACATCTGTATACAACATATAGATAACTAGATGGATAGATAGAAAAATAAATCATGCACAAACATATAATATATATACACATATGTACATAAACATTTTTTTTTGCAAATGATGGTGGTGGATCTTAGTCGTTTGACAATGATGCTTCATTACTTAGATCAAATGAGTTACCTACTACTGAATTAGCACGTAAGAGACTGAGTATTTCAGAGACACGTTTTACCAATGCTCTCTGAGGAGAGATCTATATCAGTTCTTATTTTATACCTCTCAAGTTCATTAGCTACCCTAATTATGTTGTTGATTTCATGGTCACAAACGAGGGCAGGTCTCTTTCCTCTGCTGCAGATGTCATGTATGTATGTAATGTATGTATGTATATATGTATGTCAGTCAGCCATTGTTCAGTTTTATTTCAATATAGAGAAAGAGCCAGTTTCTAACCTAGATCCAAGGTTCCTTCATTGAAATTTCAACATCAGCAGCAGAGTATTTCCTTTTTTGGTATGTATGTATGTGCAGATTTGTATGTTTTATGTATGTATTCTCATGCATATAGTTGCATATCTAGACATGCTCGTATATATCTAAATGATAAACTTCTGGAAAATTTTACTGATTTTTACAGTTCCAGTCATAGATTGGATCTGTAGTTTTCGAATTAGCTTTCTCCTTATGTATGTATGTACGCATGCACGCACGCACGCACACACGCACACATGCATGCACGCATGCCTGCATGCGTGTATGTATGTATGTGTGTGCGTGTCTATGCATACACTTCCATACACATACATACACACATTTATATACACATGCGCACACTTACAAAACACGAAATATCTTTATGACGTAACATTCCGATTATGCAAACATAATAGTAACGTTACATTTTTAAAAATTCTTATTTCAGCCATCTTGGACATATTCATTCCGTACCGAGAGAGC
>NC_068986.1:21163245-21165931 GCF_001194135.2 Octopus bimaculoides | reverse complement strand
GTATGTATGTATGTGTGTGCGTGTCTATGCATACACTTCCATACACATACATACACACATTTATATACACATGCGCACACTTACAAAACACGAAATATCTTTATGACGTAACATTCCGATTATGTAAACATAATAGTAACGTTACATTTTAAAAAATTCTTATTTCAGCCATCTTGGACATATTCATTCCGTACCGAGAGAGCAACAGAGATCTACAGTTACTGAATATAACTACTTGAGGATCAGTTATCATAATATAGCATTGAAAATAAAAACAAAACGTGTTTATTATGGAGCAAATAACGAAACGTGTGTAAGATATGAAACCGAGCAAGCTCTCATTGATACTTTATTATTGATATTTGGTAAGTATTACACAAAAGTATATAAGCTTTAAACCTACTCATTTAAACCAGTTTTCACTTGAATTGTTTGTTTATTATACTCCGTTTTCCTCCGATCAGTTAATGAGTTAATTCACACACACACACACACACACACACACACACACACACACACACACACACACACACACACACACAGAGTTTATGAATTTGCAGTATATCTATCTATCTATCTATCTATCTATCTATCTATCTATCTATCTATCTATCTATCTATCTATCTGCCTACCTACCTACCTGCCTGTCTGCCTGCCTGCCTGCCCGTCTGTCTATCTATCTATCTATCTATCTATCTATCTATCTATCTATCTATCTATCTATCTATCTATACAGGGTGTTCCAGAATTAACTAGGAATTAACTATAGTGTGTATGTATGTGTGTATTTGTGTGTGATTGCATGTTTTTTTGTGTGTTTGTGTGTGTGTGTGTGTGTGAGTGTGTGCTTAGTAGAACAAACAAGCGAAAAGAATAAGTAGTAGAAATTACAAAATGACTCAACGTTTCCGGTGTTTCTCTTGGTTTGAACCAACTATGCACGAAACTCTCGGTTCTTGAGTCACTTTTTGACTTCTCACGATTAAAACCACCAGCAAAAATTACGACAACAATTCAACTATACATACATACATGCATGCATACATATAAAAGTTTTAACAGCGTCAAAAAACAATTCGAATTAATAACAAAATTTTCAGCTGATATAGGCATGGAATTTGGCCAAAAGAAATGTTCACATTTGGTTATAGAACGAGGCAAGTCACTCCCCCAAATTCAAAACCTGTGCATCAACGGTCGCTCTATCTCCCCCATTCCACACAAAAAATGTTACTAGTACCTAGGCATAGACGAAAATGTATCATATGAAGGCACTGTGAATAAAGATAGTGACCCGGGAATATTACACCAGACCTAGGAAAATATGGCAGTGGGAACTCTCCTCTTTCAACAAAACAATATCCCACAATGCATTTGCAGTACCATTGCTGATCCCAACATTTTGGATACTTGATTGGTCTGTAGAGGAAATCCACCCCATAGATATCAAGACCTGCAAAATCCTGACAACAACTGGGAACTTCCTCAGAAACAGTGATGTTGACAGGCTCTTCCTAAGAAGAAATGAAGGTGATAGAGGCCAGAGATTAGTGCAGATGGCCTTCGAATGCCGTATGGTATAACTCAGGCAGCACCTGCTAAACAACAGCAGCAAAAATTTCGGGTCTTGTGCCTAGAGTAGAAAGAATGTCTCAAAGTTGTTGTCGTTTATTGTTGCTGTTGCTGTTGCCACTACTATTACGGCTAATGCTGCTGTTACTGTTGTTGTTGTTGTTATTCTTGTTGTTGCTGTTGTTGCTGCTGTTGTTGCAGTTGGTCTTTAACCAAAGTCAGTCGAGCCATGACCTTCCCGCCTTTTTTCTATATCACCTGTTTTATCCTTTTTATGTAGAACCAGGCATTGGCAACCTTTTTCGAGAAGCGGGCCGCATGAAGCGTGGCACATGATCAGGCGGCACACACTACTAACAAACGTAATGTGCCTCCTGAAATTAGGCGTGCCGTTCAGAAAGTCCTACAGGCCGCAGTTTGTCCCTGACTGGTTTAGATGGTAGAGAATGATTCAAAGGAGATTTGACTGCTCTTTCTAGTAAGTCGGGTGACAAGGTAATTGTTCCATATTTATTTATACAGTATTTAATTACAGAGCTTTTCGTTCAGGGATCAAATCCTGAACAAGTCAATTCCTTGCTTTTTATCTTTCTCGAGGTCTTTAGAAGTACCAGTAATTACACTGTATCCTTTCCCTTACAAAAGCGTGGCGTTGCGCCAAAGTTAAGAATTAATATTTATAACTAGTGAGACTGTTGTTATAAACTAATAAAATCTCGATAACTTAATTATCAAATGATGACGCGTCGATAGATGATCGATACTTGTTTGAAATGGGATTCTCATTTAGCAACGATCCTCCGCATAATTATAAGGAAACACAATTTGGAAGTAAGCCAATGTTATTGCCAGCTTGCAATTCAGCAAAACTACCCACCCACGTTCCAAGAGAAAAACAACACCTCCACCTTTGCCACTCCCCCGTTGCTGCAGCTGCTACGGACTGCTGCCGCTACTGTTGTCGCTACCGCTGCGGCTGCTGCCATTTCCATCTTAGCCGGGGCTGCCGCCGCTGCGCCGTTGCCGTCGCTGCGCTGCCGCTGTCACTGATCGCTACTACGACTTCTTTCGTTGTTGCTGCCGCCGCAACCTCCGCCGTTCCTGGCTCTGACC
>NC_068986.1:21161027-21162421 GCF_001194135.2 Octopus bimaculoides | reverse complement strand
CACACACACACACACACACACACACACACACACACACACACACACACCCATGACAGCACACACATAATATACGCACAGTCATGCGTATGTACATACATACACATATACATACATTCTTGCGTACATATAGACAGGCATGTATACATACATGCATATATATACTCACATGTATGCATACACACATGCTTACACACACACATACACACACACGCACAGCCACGACAGTACACGCATATTACACGCACAATCATACGAACGTACATTCATACACAGATACATACATACATGCGTACATATAGACAGGCATGTATACATACATGCATATATATATATATATATACTTACATGCATACATACACACATATTTATACACACACATACACACGCACACCCATGACAGCACAAGCATATTATACGCACAATCATACGAACGTACATTCATACACAGATTCATACATACATGCGTACATATAGACAGGCATGAATACATACATGCATATATATATATATACGCACATATTTACACACACACGCACACACACACACACACACACACACACACACACACACACACACACACACACACAGAATGCGTGAGGTATTTGCGGACATATTTAGTAATTTAATAAAGCAACTTTTAATATTCCCAAACCCCAGGCGACGAGCTGGTAGAACCGTTAGCACGCCGGGCAAAATGCTTGGCAGCATTTTGTTGGTCTTTACGTTCTGAGTTCAAATTCTGTCGAGGTCAACTTTTCCTTTCGGGGTTGATAAAATAAGTACCAGTTGAACGGAATCGATTTATTCTCTCGCCCGAAATTGCTGTCCTTGTGCCAAAATTTGAAGTCAAAATGTACTAAAAATTAAATGCGTTTTGATAAAATTTTTGCACATCATAAGGGGCAGGAGCCCTCTCCAAAAGCTCTCAAAATGTCTTCAAAGTGATACAGGAGCTTTGTTAAGCAGTTCCTTCTATTACAGCAACCATGTTGGTTGGGGTTCAGTCTGTTGCTTTCAAGAAAGTCTGTTATTCGTGATCTCACCATCCTCTCAAATACCTTGATGATATGAGAGGTGAGTGGGATCGGTCGGTAGTTCACTGCAAGGGACTTGTTTCCTTTTTTAAAAACTGGGGCAACAAACTGGGACAAAGTTTTTAAGAATAAAGCCAGCATCCAGTGGGTTCCCCCACAGATTAGTGAGAGGAGATGCAAGTTGGTGCCGGCACAACTTCAGGACACAAGCAGGGAACCTATCATGGTCTGCTGCTGAATTGTGTTTAATTTCATTTATTGCCGCTAAGACATTAGGGGCGCCAAACATTTTGTCCGATATAGCGCATATATACATACATTAATATATATGTGTATATATATATATATATATATATATAT
>NC_068986.1:21156865-21159105 GCF_001194135.2 Octopus bimaculoides | reverse complement strand
ACACACACACACACACACACACACACACACACACACATATATATATATTCTCGAAGAAATAAATCTAATACTAATAGCGTGTAAATACTTGGTTAAAGCCTCCTTCGTTATGTATGTATGTATGTATGAATGTATGTATGTATGTATCTGTCTGTATGTCTGTCATCTATCTATCTATTTCTCTCTATATATATGCATATGCACACATGCATATGCATTCATTTACATAATTATTTCATAAATATCTTAAATAGCTCATACGCGTACACATATACGTACATGCATACATGCTTACGTATGTATATATATATATATATGTGCGTGTGTATATATATATATATATATATATACACACACGTACATACATATGTATACATGCACTCAAACATACTTTTGGTAATTTGATGATTTCTTTCACTTGTTTGTAATGTAAAGCACAATGAATATTGTGTATATTGATAGGAACGCACGTATGTAAACGCACGCACATACACACACACGCACTTACACATACACACACACACACACACACACACATGCGCGCGCACGCACACAAATTTTGATCAAAGGTGACTGTTTAATTAGGAGGCAAGGTATATAAAGATTTCCAAGTAGCAAAATACAATCAGCGCCAGAAAACGAAAGTAGAATTTGAGTGACGTGGCTTTTCCTCATTGGTTCGCTTAGCTCTATCAGATTCTTTTTCTATATCAGTGAGGTTTCCGGACACCCACATAATCTACTTTTTTTAAGGAAATCTAATCACCTTAATTAAAAATTGATTAAATCCTTTGATCATCAATCCAATTTTTTGCTGTGCGTCCTGATCTCAGGTAATGTTGCGCGCTTTGTTATCCTACGCGTTGTATTTATAGTAACATGTTTACACTGAAGTTGCCAGAACGCTGCTATTTGCCAACACAGTGGAACACTACGTAACCGCTGGCTTGTAGATTTTGTATGGCGGTTTCAAATCTCTGTTGAGCCATTGTATTCCACTTATACTTTGTGTTTTCGTTTCTAGTCAACACTGGCATTTTGTATACTACAACGAGATGAAGCTTTTGGAGGTGTCATGACAAAAATCCCATCATGTATTTAAAAAAAAACAAAATCTTTTACTTGTTTTCAGCCATTAGAATGCAGCTATAATGAGACATCACTTTGAAGGGGTTTAATCGAACAAATCAACCCTAACATTTATTTTGCAGTCTGGTGCATATTCTGTTGGTTTCTTTGGGCTGAACCACTTTATTAAGGGGACGCAAACAAACCAACAGCGATTATTAAGCATTGGCGGGATACAAACAGAAACACCAGACAGACTGACAGACACACACACACACACACACACACACGCACACGCACACACATACACACACACATACTAGGCACGGTCCTAGGAATTTTTCAAAGGGAGGACACAAGATCAGAAGGGAATACAATCCCAGGAGAAAATAATGTAACAACATTATTTAGAAGGGCGCACTTCTTTTCTTGAGGGGTGCACGTACCCTTCATCCCTTCCACCCCCGTGTCCGCTCCTGTATACGACGGACTTTGAAAAACTTTTCCCGTACCAAATTTACTCTCAAAGCGTTGGTCAGTCCAGGGCTACAGAAGAAAATACTTGCCCAAGGTTTCGCGCAGCCATATCTGTGACGTTCTTCAATTATCTTTGTTTTTATAGTGCTGGCTTGATCCAGCTGCGGTTTAAACGGTTAAGGAATTCACTGGCTAATCGTGAGGTCACGGGTTTGATCCCACTGCATGGTGTTTCGGTGTTTCTTTTACTATAGCCTTGGGTCAATCCCAAATACTGTGAGTGAAATTGTGTAGACAAAGTATTTGGAAGCTCGTCGGGTGAATTCTATCCATGATATAGATAGCCAACCTTATCACACATTGTTACATCGATTCTCCTTGAAAATTACATTAAAACTTCGTTAAAACTTCATGTGTCTGTAGACGACTCAAACACTTCCGTGGTAACTCAATGAGTAGGTAGTTCCACTGACCGGACGCTTGAAATACTCATAGTCGTAACTAACGGAAACCCATGATAATGGTGGTCAACACTGCTGCGGTATTTTGTCTGTGTTTACGTTCTGAGTTCAAATTCCGCCGAGGTCGACTCTGCCTTTCATCCTTTCGGGGTCGATAAATTAAGTACCAGTTACGCCCTGGGGTCGATGTAATCGACTTAATCCCTTTGTCTGTCCTTGTTTGTCCCCTCTATG
>NC_068986.1:21152632-21156186 GCF_001194135.2 Octopus bimaculoides | reverse complement strand
ATATATATATATATATATATATGTGTGTGTGTGTGTGTGTGTGTGTGTTTAACCTCTCAACATCACTTGAAACCGATGCTGGTGTGTTTACGTCCTTGTAACTTAGCGGTTCGGCCAAAGAGACCGATAGAATAAGTACTAGGCTTACAAAGAATAAGTCCTGGGTTCGATTTGTTCTACTAAAGGCAGTGCTCCAGCATGGCCGCAGTCAAATGACTGAAACAGGTAAAAGAGTAAAAGAATAAAAGGATCTCTGAACGAAAATATTCGGAATATGTTAAGATTTCAATTTTATGGTATTTACATGCATGGCTTATAATCGATCTTCGGATCGAACCAAGGAAATTGTTTCTATTGGTTTTGCTTTTCAAATTATTGATCTGTCTGCCGGCCTTAATTTCTGGCAAAAGTATCACCGTTTTTCGGTGACCAAGTGGGATTTGAACTCGAGATGCACAAAGCCGGAACAAATACTGCAAGGTACCTCGTCCATTGCTCTAAAAAAACTCCACCAATCCACCCGCTTGTTCTGATATATTCTTTTCATCCACCCTGGAAAGATGAAAGGTACCACTACCACTACTACTTCAACTACCGACCATTTGCCTAACCAGTTTGAGTTCAAATTCTTATGAAGTCTGTAAAGTGAGACATAGAAGGGCAATTTAAAATAGGGTGCTTTAATAATTAGATAGTTAATTAGTTTGACGATTTCTTGAGTGGCAAGTTCAGAAAACTGAGATCATTGCAGCATAGTGGTGTAAGGAGGAGGAAGATGAGTAGGATGAGGAGGACGACGACAGCGGGTCCGTAAGGCAGTGTTTTGAAGTAGTTTTAAATGAGGGAAGTTTTGCCGATCACAGGATGTGTGCGGGATGTGTGCACTCTTCCAGATATTAGAACACAGCACAATTTATAATTTTCTGTAAATTATTCACGACACGAATTTGAAAATATTCAAGAAATCCGCCTTCTTTTTTGTTAAGGAAGTTTCATGTTTTATTTTCTAATGGAAAAAAAAAAGAAAGGAAAAACGAAAAGAAGAAAAAGCAAATTGTAGCAACGCCTTTTTTTTTTTTTTAAACATACATTCTCAAATTCTGGTTAGTTGTGTTAAGTATGTCAGTGATAAAGGTTATTAAACTAGAGAAGTTATTTTATAATGTCTTGATAAAATGTGTCACTGCCAACATACAGTGCATCTACGAAAAACTAAAGACCGTAGTCTCGAAAAATACTTAATATTCGTGAATCTGTTCCTAATTAGATTATATAAAACAACTGTAGCATTATCGAGCCAATGAGGGAAGCTTCTATGTGGTTGCCCTACCTGCTAGAAGTAGCAACCAAATCTCCCTTAAATGATATCCCAACTTCTTGAAAATTAAGGGGGACGTTGGAAAATGTAACAGTGAATACACCATGTCCCCAAAAGAAAAAGGATAAAAGAAGGAAGAATAACACAAGCTGATATGTGTTTGACCAAAAAGCTGATCATTCAGAATTCACCTGGAGTTAAATAGCAACAACAACGTCAAATGTCTCATAAGACCAGGAAACAAAGAAGCTTATACGTAAACTTGTCCCAGCTGTTCAACACAGCAAGCGAGTCTATTTCAACAAAAACCTTTATACTATTTAGTATGTGTAAAGTGGCGAGCTGGCAGAAATGTTAGCGCGCCTGGCGAAATGCTTAGCGGTATTTCGTCTGCCGTTACGTTCTGAATTCAAAATTCACCGGGGTCGGCTTTGCCTTTCATCCTTTCGGGGTCGATAAATTAAGTACCAGTTACGCACTGGGGTCGATGTAATCGACTTAATCCGTTCGTCTGTTCTTGTTTGTTCCCTCTATGTTTAGCCCCTTGTGGGCAATAACGAAATAGGTATTTCGTCTGCCACTGCGTTCTGAGTTCAAATTCCTCCGAGGTCGACTTTGCCTTTCATCTTTTCGGGGTCGATAAATTAAGTACCAGTTACGCACTGGGGTCGATATAATCGACTTAATCCGTTTGTCTGTCCTTGTTTGTCCTCTCTGTGTGTAGCCCCTAGTGGGCAGTAAAGAAATAGGTATTTCGTCTGTCTTTACGTTCTGAGTTCAAATTCCGCCGAGGTTGACTTTGCCTTTCAGCCTTTCGAGGTCAATAAATTAAGTACCAGTTGCGTACTGGGTCGATCTAATCGACTGGGCCTCCTCCCGCAAAATTTCTGGCCTTGTGACTAGAGTAGAAAAGAATATTTAGTGTGTGTAGAACTACGTATTTTAAATAGGAACCCTTTGATAAGACTTCTCCAGAACACATCGTTAGAAAGTCGACCTCAGCAGAATTTGAACTCAGAACGTAAAGACAGATGAACCACCGTCATGCATTTCGCCCGGCGTGCTAACGTTTCTGCCAGTTCGCCGTCTTATATTACTTGAATAATATCCTTTTCTACTCTAGGCACAAGGTCCGAAATCTTTTAGAAGGGGGACAGTCCATTACATCAACTCCAGTACGCAACTGGTTCTTAATTTATCGACCCTGAAAGGATGAAAGGCAAAGTCGACCTCGGCGGAATTTGATAACTTGAATAATATCAATAAATGAATGATTCTTACCATTCATATGACGTTTAAGCATTGTTTTAAAAAAGACTGCCAGTAATTTCTTCATATTGGTATGAAGACCGCAAATCCGATCTTTGCGATAAAAACACCAACTAAATTTTGGTGACTTCCGGAACTAATTGTTCGCTGTGAAGAGGCAGTTCTGATCCAATTTTCAGATATTTGTACATAGATACACATATACTCTTTCTTTCACACGCATACGCAGGTGCACACGCACATATATAGACACACACGCGTATATACGATATATACAATAACGTTTATCCCGCGATGGCTCCAGTTACTTTATTTTCGTGATCAATGTGTGAACTCTCTTTTTGACACATAGATATGTCCATACACAAATATATACACATACATGCATACATATACACACGTTAATGTACTTATACATGGTGGCATATGGAACCTGATATTAGTGTCTTAGTTGTAGCTGGTATCGAAAATTGCCTACGAACGTGTGTATTTTTTATTGTTAAAATAGTAGTAGTTGTAGTAGCAGTAGTAGTAGTAGTAGTAGTAATAATAATAATAATAATAAAAGCAATCACAACATTTTAATGTGCACAAGAAACTTTATTAACTTGTAAAATGAGCTGAAAATTATTCTGCAGATAACTGCTGACAAGGTGTCCGAGAAAATGGTAAGCAAAACAAACAACAACACAAAAAACAAAAACTGTGAAAAGAAAAAGCAAAAAATTTATCGAAGGAAATAGAAAGCTTTAGGCAAGAAATGTTCGGAGCAGACGATAGCGGTGTCAATAAATAACCTAAGAAGGGAAACATTCTCGTTACAGCTGGTATTGACAAACATGATCTTTCGTTCTCATATTTCTGAAGTTTTTCTCTATTTATTTACTTTTCTCTGTCCTCCTCCTCTTCACACTCTCTCTCATACACTCACTCTCTCTCATACACTCACTCTCTCTCACTCTCATAC
>NC_068986.1:21151173-21152194 GCF_001194135.2 Octopus bimaculoides | reverse complement strand
ATGAAGGGTAGTTCCTGGAAAAATCGAAGGATGGGAGGAAGGGGAGGGAGGACTTCCTGGAAAAGTCCAAAGAGAAGGAATAGAAGGGGATGCAGGGTAGGGAGGACTTCCTGGAAAATTCGAAGGGTGAATAGAAGGGGAGAAAGGGGACGAATGGGAGGGAGGACTTCCTGAAAAAGTCGTAGGAAGGGTAGTTCCTGGGGAAATTCCAAGGAGGGGGAATTGAAGGGGAGGGAGGATTTCCTGGAAAAGTCCAAGGAAGGGGGATAGAAGGGGAGGAAGTGGAGGAATGTGAGGGAGGATTTCCTGGAAAATTCCGAGGAAACTTATTCTGCTTCCACTCTATTACAACACTCAATTGTTCAGTAGTATTTTTCTTGAATCATAGTCGTTTTAAACCACTGAAGCCCCCGACCCGTTTTTATTTGTGCAGTTGTGTATACGAAAAAGTTTGTGAATAAATTTTAGAAAGATTTGTTGGGAAATGACGATGCTGTCTTCAAGACAAACGTTGACGCTTTATATGTAAGAATGCACAAGTCCAGTAGTTATCAGGATGCAGGATTTGTGTGGAGTTATCTTCTCTTAGATGAGCAGCTAAAGAGTTGAAAGGCTTCATGTGCCTTGGGACCGTTGGGACATCTGTGAGAGACTTTCTTCAGGAGGCAATTCTGTGACGTATAAATTAACCCATAGCTGGAACACTCGGGGTCAGAGAAGACTTGGGAACAATAATGGATATTTTTTTTATTCCTTAAAACTCTGAAACTCCTGAATCAGGGCCCCACTAACAAATGCAGTTTAAATTCATACCTAGAAGACGATACATATGTATGTATGCATATTAAACACACATACATGTATATATATATATTTATATATATTTGAAAAAATGAGTAGAGATGGCTTTTGGGAGGATAATTATCCCACCAAAAGCCATCTCTACTCATTTTTTCTAATATATTATACTGTACAAAGAACTTTTTCTCTTGTTCAACTATATATATATATATATATATAT
>NC_068986.1:21147041-21149537 GCF_001194135.2 Octopus bimaculoides | reverse complement strand
TAAACAGAACGTGGCCGAACCCATAGCTGTATGTATGTACCTCGAGGTAGAATCAGCTGTTTTGCTTTCCATCAGAAATTATGAGCGAGGAGACAAACAAATTCATTAACACTATATTTTTACTAACGTAATGAGATTTTTTAACAACAGCAAAGTTTGTTATTAAAAGCAAACTTGTGAGACTATTTTATCTATCTATCTATCTATCTATCTATCTATCTATCTATCTATCTATCTATCTATCTATCTATCTGTCAATCGATCTGTCTGCCTGCCTGTCTGTCTGTCTGTATATATGTACGTATGTCTCTCGCTCTCTCTCACTCTCTCTCTTTTTGCTTGACTATTTGTCTGCTTGTTGCGTATATAGATGCAGGCCATATATTTTAATATCAACTTCTGCAGTTATGTTTTGTCTACTGGTCAGTTGACCTACATATAAATACTTACATATGTTTTTGTATGAGGGTAAGATCATTTCATAAAAATAATATTTTCATTATGACCACCATAATTTGATTGACTGGTCAAGTAATTAAGGTTCCTTACAACAATGAAAAGGACTAGACTAGAAGATTAGACATATTGGAAAAGGAATCAATAAATACAACTAGATTAATATAATGAAAAATTAAAAAAAAACCATAGTGAACAGTCACGTGGATGTTGTCGGGCAATACTCTGCGTTGTGGTTGCGTGTCCACCGCCCTGTTGTTGCATCCCAGGTGGTTCTTTCTAGGGTGCTCTCCACCGAGTGCCCGGAGCGACCGGCATGTACACTGCGAAAAAAATTACAGTTCTCAGAGCAAACTCCGCTTGATTGCGTACAAAATTAAATCTTCGCACAGGAAGAATATGGTATCTATATTGCCCCTGATATTTTACTGGTACCTGTTTTATCTACTCCAGAGAGGAAATATAAATTGTTACTGAACGAATTTAAATTTATTATACAGAGGGGGATACAAAAATCTGTAAAACAAGCTTCTTAACTCTGTATTATTTTTAACTCATTAAGGCGGCGAGCTGGTTGAATCGTTAGCACGCCGGGCAAAATGCTTAGCGGTATTTCGTCTGTCTTTACGTTCTGAGTTCAAATTCCGTCGAGGTCGACTTTGCCTTTCATCCTTTCGGGGTCGATAAATTAAGTACCAGTTACGTACTGGGGTCGATCTACAGTATTCACGTAGTTGTTCGGTGAATTCAGTGGTGTCTAAATTCATACGGGTGGCATTAAACTTCCGGTACTGTGTTGAAGTGAAATCCTCCAAGCTAAACAGTGCTTGGCTTGATAAAACTCGGAAGGCAAAGTCTACCTACCTACCAAATTATCTATCTATCTATCTATCTATCTATTACATACAAAAAATAAGAGGAATGACCAGCAAAAGTGGACTCCTATATGCTAGAAATAGATGCCGAATCATCTATTTCTAGCATATAGGAGTCCACTTTTGCTGGTCATTCCTCTTTTTTTTTGTATGTAATATGATTTTAATCTTCGGATTTTTTTTTAATATGCTAGACCACTGGTTTTAATTGATTAATATCAATTTCTACCCTTATTAATAAATGTTATCTATCTATCTATCTATCTATCTATCTATCTATCTATCTATCTATCTATCTATCTATCTATCTATCTATCTATCTATCTGTCTGTCTGTCTGTCTGTCTGTCTGTCTGTCTACGATGGCGGCGGCGACTGCGACGACGACGATGGCGGCGGTGACTCCGACAATGACGATGGCACCTTCAGCAATATCAAGAACAAGATCCACATCAGTTTTGGTGAAGAAACAAGGGAGTCTTGATGGGGGGTCCCTGGAGCTGCCAGAGGAGAAAATGGAACCGAAAGCGTTGGTGGTGGTGGCACGTTTGAAAATACAGTCCTAGTAATTCAAAAATGTCTGAGAGTAGGAAGGAACGGTCATGGTTGGGAAGTTCTTGATCAAAGGTTTGCTTATTTAGGGCTGAGTTAATTCAACAACGGCAACAGCAACAACAGCAACAACAACAACAGCAAGAATAACAACGTCGCCATCGTCACCATCAGCATTGGGTACAGTTCTCTTTCTGCAGAGTAAATCTGAAATACTTAATTAAAACATCTTTGTCTCCCAGATCATCATCATCATCGTCATCATCATCATCATCATCGTCGTCGTCGTCATCATCATCCTTATCATCATCATCATTATCATTATCATCATCATCATCATCATCATCATCAACTTTATCATCATCCTCGTCGTCGTCATCGTCATCATCGTCGTATTCATCATCATCATCATCATCATCTTTATCATCATCATCGCCGTCGTCATCGTCATCATCTTCATCATCATCCTTATCATCATCATCATCATCATCATCTTTATCATCATCATCGCCGTCGTCGTCGTCATCATCTTCATCATCATCATCATCATCATCTTTATCATCATCATCGTCGTCGTCGTCGTCGTTATCATCATCATCATCATCGTCGTCGTC
>NC_068986.1:21145496-21146438 GCF_001194135.2 Octopus bimaculoides | reverse complement strand
ATATATATAGGGCATAGAGTATACTATATATATATAAATATGCGTGTTTATCTACATATGTATACGTATGTATGTATGTATATATATAGTCATGTATATATATACACACACATAATATACATATCTATACATACAGAGACACATCCATAATTACAAATACACACACAATACACACGCGCGTGCACACACACAAGACAAAGTCTACGATATCTTAACCCTTTGGGCCCATAACACCGGTTTACCGGCGGATGGCCTATTTTTTCTCTATACCGTAGCACTGCTCTATACCCTAGCAGCGGTGGAGTGCCAGGTATATGGTAAAATAAGATTCTGGAGGTCAAGACTCAAAGGGTTAAACCTCATCTTGTGTGTTCTTGTCATCTATAATTCCTGTTCACCGTATTTCTCACAGCATGTAATTTCGCCTCTTCATATCCTCTTCTTTTATTTTATTCGTTTTCTATATCCTTGCCTTTGATTGCGTTTCTGACGTTATCTCATTCTTTTACGTGTGAATACGCCTCTCTCTCTCTCTATATATATATATATCTATGTATCTAAATATCTCTTTTTTCCTGTTCCAAATACTCCTGTTTATATTTTTAACTTTCTAAGGCGGCGAGCTGGCAGAAACATTAGCACGCCGGGCGAAATGCTTAACGGTATTTTGTCTGCCGCTACGTTCTGAGTTCAAATTCCGCTGAGGTCGACTTTGCCTTTCATGCTTTCGGGGTTGATAAATTAAATACCAGTTACGCACTGGGGTCGATATAATGGACTTAATCCATTTGTCTGTCCTTGTTTGTCTCTTCTATGTTTAGCCCCTTGTGGGCAATAAAGAAATAAGAAACGTTAGCACGCCGGGCGAAATGCTTAGCGGTACTTCGTCTGTCTTTACATTCTGAGTTCAAATTCCGCCGAGATCGACTTTGCCTTTTATCC
>NC_068986.1:21141054-21145486 GCF_001194135.2 Octopus bimaculoides | reverse complement strand
GAGGTCGACTTTGCCTTTCATGCTTTCGGGGTTGATAAATTAAATACCAGTTACGCACTGGGGTCGATATAATGGACTTAATCCATTTGTCTGTCCTTGTTTGTCTCTTCTATGTTTAGCCCCTTGTGGGCAATAAAGAAATAAGAAACGTTAGCACGCCGGGCGAAATGCTTAGCGGTACTTCGTCTGTCTTTACATTCTGAGTTCAAATTCCGCCGAGATCGACTTTGCCTTTTATCCTTTCGAAGTCGATAAATTAAGTACCAGTTGCGTACTGGGTCGATCTAATCGACTGGTCCCTTCCCCCAAAATTTTGGGCCTTGTAGAAAAGAATATTTTTCACTTTCTATTTTTGTACATTTTTTATCTTTTACTTGTTTCAGTCATTAGACTGCGGCCATGCCGGGGCACCGTCTTCTCAAAGAAATGTTAGCGTGATAAATCGACCTTATTACTTATTTCTTTTTAAAAGCCTGCTACCTATGGCATCGGTATCTTTTGACGAACAGCTATGTTACGGGGACGTAAAACACACCAATACCTGTTGTCAAGCACACACGCACACGCATACACACATGCGATGGACTTCTTTCAATTTACGTTTACGAAATCCAACTGGAAAGCTTTGGTTGGCAGCCACTTCCCAAAAGTGCCACGCAGTGGGACTGAACCCGGAACCATGCAGTTGTGCAACAAACGTCTTACAACACTACCACTCCCGCGTCCAACATCTTATAATTTATAAATTACACTGCATATTCATATCTTTTAGTGTTTTTCGTTCTGCTAAGTTAGTGAAGAAGGAATATTAAGGGCTTATAATATACCTTATAAATCTAAGTTTCCTTCGTACACATTCGCTCTCTGTGCGCTGTTTGTGAGGAAAGTTTGTGAGGAACCCATTGACCTAATTTGAAGACTTTTCCGATAGCTCGCAGGTATCGATGAATGGTTGAATGATCAAATCCAAGCTTCTCTGCAAGTTCCTTAACACTTACGATAGGATTTTGTTCCACCAGGGTTTCAGGACGTCCACGTTGAGCTCTATAGATCTTCCAGAACGAGGCTCGTGTTCTATGCTGAATTTCTGCAACTACCGTTAGCACTGGGTTGCGCTTATTGTCCGATCCCCATATACTGCATTAATATTCCTCGCACTTTCCGTTGCGTTGTTGCCTTTACTGAACTCGTAAAGAAAAATATACCGAATATGCTACTTTGTCACATCCATTATAGCTTTGAAAAAATAACTGTTAAAATTGAACTTCACCCTTCAAAACGTGCACTAAGAATAAGTATATAGTAAAATTACTACCTGCTTTTATAGCAGGTTGATGCCGGTAGATTATTCCGTCCCCTCTGGCTCCCCCCCCCTCTCTCTCTCTCTCTCTCTCTCTCTCTCTCTATATATATATATATATATATATATAATTTGAAGAAAAGCAACAAAAATTCAATAGGTTATAGCAGTACGTACGTTTCCTACAAACTTCATTTATTCATGTAGTGAGAACACTACATAAAATGTGTGATGAAAATGTACTCCTCAGCTGCATAATGGAATTTCATTTTAGAAAGTCATTTTGTATATGTGTGCAAAAAAAACAAGAGTAAGAGAAGAAAAAATACCATCCTCATTGGGCTGTTGTTCAGCAGTCTAGTGGAGTAGGATTACCAGTAATCTCCTTAACCATAGTTATTCCATAGGTGATAGTAAATGTTTTTTGCAATTGTAGAAACCGCCTTATGTGCCCTCTAGAAAATCAGTACTTAAGAAAGAATTCAATATATCAATGAACGGTAACAGCTGGTTCATCTTTCACAGTTTTTAAAATTTAGTTTATATAGCCATTTTTCTTCATTTAAATTTAGGAAGAAGATAATGTAAGTAATCTTGGAAGATTAATCCAAGTAAAATATAACAACGTTAATTACTATATGAAATGGTGCATTGTATGTAATACTCTGTCATACAATGCTAGTTACTTTAAATGTAATCTTTGCAGAGACGAAATGTTTTATATACTTAACTCAAAAGTAGATTTATTAAAATATAGAACTAATCTTGCGATGAACTGCTGTCATAAGCATAGAAGAACCTTTAAATATTTCATTATGAAATTGCACTCTGTTTATACTAATTTATCCTTTCAATAAATGGGATAACCATAATTTCTTGTTTCTCATTATCAACTCTCGTTATATTTTATAATTTGTTTTCTTCTATTACTTGACAAACATTTTGTTACACTTTACTGCTGCCTCGCTGTTCATTTGTTTTTTCTTTTCCTTTTTTATTCTTCATCCTTGAATTCTTCTTTCTACTTCTCCCATTTCTGAATCTTAGCCTTTCTATTATTGATTTTTATTTATGAGCATGACTATTTACTTCCTATGAGATATATTCAAATTTATTATCGTGAATCTCATTTCATATCTAATTTTGAAAAGGTTTGCTTCAATGATCTTTTAAATTTATTTTTAGCTGACCTAGGCTACTGAGGTAGCCTTTCTACGTTTTTATTTATTTTTCACTGCTCAGCGAGTCATCTTAAGTTTAAACACCAAACTAACGTTTCTTAGAATATGCTTCATCTTAGCTTTCTATCTTTATGCATTTTCTCTCCTTTATTCCAGTGACGTCTCTGTATGGTTGCTAAATTCTCAGTTCTCATTAGATTCGCGTTTGTTTGGGTTGCCTTGAAAACATATTCAAATAAGATTTGGATGTATTTTATTTCACAATCGATCCAATATGGACCGATTTATACATCGTACCATTAATTATATCTAAAGGCACTTACTTAATAGAATCAGGTGTCAGCTTTTGTATGATATAATCCTGAATTAAAGCCGCGCTAGACTTCATTCTTGTTTTTACCATTATAATACTATCTAGAATTTTCCAAAATTCTTTTAAGTGAACTTTGGAATTATTTATCACACTGGGAATATTATGACGGATTAAAAAGATAAGTTCTGTGGCACCATGGCCCACCCAAGAGGGGAGTTGTTGTTAACTGAGATGCATCCATGTATAGGTGGCTTATCCGGTATCCCTTGAAGAAATTTGTCTAGGCTTCGTTTGAAGGTGGTTTTGAAGGTGATATATAGCTCTAAGCTAATGTACAGGAGTTGATTTAATACTGACTTCTGAAGTAGCCTTTAATACGATTGCAGATTTTATTAAACGCAATAATATTCTGGAGTTCTGTTTTGTCCATTTCGAAATAAATAAATAACGGCAAATATCAATGTAAAACAGAATAACATAGAAAGTGTTGAACACACGTATTCACACAAAAAAAAAAGAAAAAAAAATCCAGCGGAAGAAATCATATATTCATCAGTTAACAATAACAACAACAACAACAACGGGTAATAATATCGTCATTTATCATATTTAGAATTTCTTAAACTGTTCAACTTTATTAATATTTATAACTTTATTTATCTCTTACACAAGTATAATGCCTCAGATCCACGTAGAACAGGCGATAAGAAAAGTGTGACGATTATTTTTTTCTTCAAGGTCACTAGCGCTGCAAATGCTATGAATCAGCTATAACCGAGAATCGAAGCCGGACGGCATGGTTTCGGCTCATCGGAAGCTTGTGGCTACTCTATGGCACAGCGGTAATTTATCACACACACATATATATATATGTATATATGTATATATATATATATATTTATATATATATATATATATAACAGAAAAAGATCGATATTGCTATGTAACTCTCATTATACATGTTTTGTACTCAAGTCTTGAGGTTGTATATCGTTGCCCACAATGCGTTCACATCTTGAGCAAATTAGTTGATTTTACTCACAGCAGAGAAAATATTGACGTCTATTCGTGATAATGTATAACGATGCCCTATTCAAACGAGGTCCACTTTTAAGGGAGTAGTGCGGTAGATGAGTACAGTAGCTTGAGTAGAACAGCACTCATTATACTGGAGTATCTCTATGTTTTAATACCGTCATGGCAGAAATAACACCGTTTTACTATAAGAATACGGATTAAGGTCGCGGATGCTTTTTTTAATCTTTCCATTATAAAATTCTAAGACGTTCCTTGTTAGAATTCTATATTCTTGTTTTCTTTTTCTTCATTGTTACAGTTTTATCTTTATTTTTGTATGTTTTAATATTTTCAACACTTTTTTTTCTCTGCATGCATCTGAAACAGTACGCAGCTCAAACAGCAACCTGATATGTAGCAGTAACGCATATAACACAATAAGTTCAGAGATATCTCACAAACATGCAAACAATATTATGAACGTCTGTATGCTTGTATTTATTAATTCTTGTCTCATTTATCACTATTTTAATAAGTAACACCATTTACATTTTCGTACACCAACAGAATATAACAATGCATATATATATATATATATATATATATATATATATATATATA
>NC_068986.1:21137165-21139665 GCF_001194135.2 Octopus bimaculoides | reverse complement strand
TATCTCTCATTGGCACGCTTCTTACTATTAGCCGATACTTCAGTTCTTATGATGTTCTCTCTCAATTTGTAAAATCCGTCGGTTTTTCATGTAAATTGTAAAAATATTGAAAATAGCCACAGAAAAACTGACTGTAATCCGCCTTTGGTTAAGCATTGAACTAAACGCGCGCCATTACTTCGAGTATGTTCTTTCTTTCTCTCCGCCTTTCTTTTGTAGTAAATTTCTGGTACACTCGGTATTTTAAACGGTTCATTAGGTTTATCACGATCAAATGTTTGAGGTTTATGTATGATAATGCGATCTGCGGTGGTTGTGGTCTTCATCGGAATGTTTTTGCAAGGTATGGCCTCAGCTTTGAGGGTGTAGACAGTAAGCGGTTTCAGATACCGACCTCTCACAAAAGACCAAGTCATTTTATTACATTCACTGGCAGCCATCACAATTATTTCATTTTTATGCATGTCGTTTTTCAAAAGACAAATAGTATCGGAAGTGTTATCACGATTTTGCATTACTACAGCCTTCTCCCAATAATTAGGTTTAAACGTTAATAAACAACGATAGTCGCTTACATGCGCGTGTATTGGGCAATTTTTCATTTCAATACGGAATAAGGTGTTATCATAGCAGTCCTGGTACATACTTCCATAGCAACCTCGTCCAGGTTTTATGGCTAACCGAATCTCAAAGCTTGATTCAAACTCACAATCCTTAAAACTTTCCAAAGGTTTGCGGGACACAATCGGTTTAAATGAATTTGGAAAAGAGCGATATGTGTCACCAATGGGTTTAACATCTGATATGAATCTTTGGTTACTACAAATCGAATCTTTAACATGATCATCGACGAGTGGCCAAACGATACTTTTTGAGAGTACATAACCCATTACCATTGGAGAATAATCAGTGATTTGGATACAAGAATAACGAGGTCGGCAACCGTTTTTGAAAATCGAAAGCACCGAATATCGACCCTCACTTCTAGTTGAGATTCTGCTTAATGAGACACACTTGAACGAGCCAACCCGTTCAATTTCAAAATTCGATTCGCTAATCTGAATCTCCTTGATACCATCGTAATTTGTTTGGTACCATGGACCACGAAGCCGACTTGGAAAAGAACAGACTGCTGGAGGCATATTGGGATCACATTTCCGGCAGCTGTAGGGACACTCATATTCTGTGAGTCTTGAACATGCCACCTGCCTACATTCTTTGTATTCGTCTTGACATAATTTAGTATACATGACACGAGTCAGGCTTGCAACGATGTAGTTCTTGGCTTGTTGAGCCTTATTTGATGTCTCAGACCATCCTATGATATCATCTACTCCGTTGGGGCAAATTAAATCAAAGAATAAATAAATTTCATTTTTTTCCCAATTACTAATATTTTGAGAACGAAGGCACCAAATTTTACCTTTATAAGTTCTAACAATAGTAAATGTGTAGCCATCATCCCACCAACTGGCGACACATAACAGGTTTGTTGTTGTTTCCATGGGTGTATTCTGAAGGCAGGTTTCAGATCGAAAGTAAAATGTCATCCCTTCACCAGCGATACATTCGCTCTCTAATCTCATTGGAAGGGCTTTCATGTTGCAGCCATTGCTAATTCCATTTGAATCAACAATTTTCATATTGTATCCTCCTTGTAAAGGACAAAGTAAGTATTCGTCCCTAATTCGACTGCGAAGTATTAAAGGCCAAGGGTTTAATTTTAGATGGTGCTCATGACAAAGCTGCAGATCGAACCGAGACACAAAATTAGATTCTCGAATTTGCATTACAGCTACACCTCTTCTGATAAATTCAAGGCATGCATACATTCTCGGTTTACCTTTTTCTTCATGCCGCACCACATACTTGTCCAACATTTTATATATACACTCTCTTATGTAATATTGCTCAGTGTTATTAGTACCGAACGATGTTTGGTAAATATGTCGGGCTATCATGTAATTTTTCTTAAATTCAATCTCTGTTAAGTCGTTCCCATTTGGTTTGATAGTATTGTTTGTCTCCCAAATTACGTCTACCGTCTCTATATGTTTCATATCGTGAAAGTTGCAAGCACTGGAGACAAAGCTGATTGTGATCAATAAGACAAAACAAAGAGCACAGAGCATCCAATGGAGGTGATGATACAGGCACACACAAAATCTTGGGGAATCCATTTCTTTGCATACGGCAATATCTTAATCCAGCCGAGTATTTATATCCGTTTTTTGTCGGTCATGAAACCTGTGTAAAAGAAAGAAAGAAAACGCTTTGTTAATAAAGTACGCACAAATACAAAATAATATATATTGTCAGTAAGCATGCTAATCTATTTATCTATATCTGTCTGTCTGTCTCTCTTTCTCTCTCTCTTATATATATTTATTTCTTTAATGCCCACAGGGGGCTAAACAGAGGAGACAAACAATGACAGACAAAGGGAATAAGTCAATTACATCGACCCCAGTGCGTAACTGGTATTTATTTAAGATACCAT
>NC_068986.1:21134264-21135367 GCF_001194135.2 Octopus bimaculoides | reverse complement strand
CTGGTATCGTGGAGAGGAAAGCGTCAAGTTTTGTCTTGAAGACCTCCGCATCCATGTCTTGCATGTCTCTCAAATGTTTTGGCAGAGCATTGAAGAGCTGAGGTCCTCTGAAACCGAGGCTGCTGCAGTATCTCGTTCTTATATACATATATATATGTATATATATATTATATATATGTATATATCATATATATACGTATATATATATATTATATATATACGTATATATATATATTATATATATACGTATATATATACATATGTATTATATATGTATTATATGTATGTATATATATTATATGCATATATATATATGTATATATATATTATATACATATGATGGATATATTATATACACTCTGATGCACATAGGCATGCATACCCTGCGGCCAGGTCTTCAAGTGAGTTTCTTGTGACAAATGACAGTATACAACTTGCACTGGTAAAGTCGTATGTCTAAATCAGTGTCAAGAAATATGGCATATAACCGAGAAACAGAGAAGAGAGGTCTAAAATATGTATTCGGCTGACATAGAGCCACGAAGGAGTCCGATATAAATATCAATAAATGGACCTATATTTGAGAATATCTCACACATGCTTCAGAGTAGATAAGAATATATTACAGTATTAAATTTAGATAATGATGTTGTTGGTTTTCGTCAGTCAGAAGCTTGTCTCGCCCTCTCTCCACTTGTTCCTTCTCTCTGCCTGTTGCTTCTCCACTTTTATCTATCTCGCGCATGTGCACTCATCCTTCCATATTGGACTCTTTTGATGTTATACACTTGTAATACGTCAATGATATATCAATGTACCAGCAACTTTTTACGTATGTGTTTTTGTGGGTGTTTGTGCATATACATGTGTGTGTGTGTGCTTGTGTGTGTGTTTACGTGTGTATAGATCAATAACGTATATCGAATTAGCATCGATTGTGAATGTGTTTATATGCAAATATTTAGATCGATTTATATGTAAGTACATACATGTATATATAAATATATTTGCATGCATGTATATATATATATATATATATATATATGCAATTATATATACATATAGTTATATATATATATGCAATTATATATACATATAGTTAT
>NC_068986.1:21131417-21132744 GCF_001194135.2 Octopus bimaculoides | reverse complement strand
ACACAAAGGTACTACATGAGCACCTGTATTTGAATTTGACATCGCTGCCCTCAACTGTGTCTCATTTCGAGCCAGGAAAGTATCGAGTTTTGTTTGGAAGACCTCTACATCCATGTCTTGCAGGTCTCTCAATTGTTTCGACAGGGCATAAAAGGGCGCCCACGTATGGTAGAGTGTGTTCGATTGAATCAGTCGTTGGACCACGGCCATACTTGAAGGGTTTTTAGTCAACTCTGGTACTTACTCTACCAGCCTCTTATGCCGATCCGCCAAGTCACGGGAACGTAAACAAACCAAGACTGGTTGTCATGCGGTGGAGGTGGTGGTATTTGAACACACACACACACACTGGGACAATTCCCTCCGACGACAACTTCCGCCCTTGATTAATTATCTCCCTCTCCAATATATTAAGAAGTTTTAAATCAACAACTGTGTCCTCAGGGGTAATTGTCCATGGGAGGCAAATGTCATAGACTCGTGTGCACATGTTGTGTGTATTTGTCTCCCACCAACGCTTGACAACAAGTGCTGGTGTGCTTAAATATTCGTAACGTAGCGGATCGGCAAAAGAGACCGATATCATAAGTACTAGGCTAAACAAAAAAAATAATAATAAATAGCAATTTGTGGAGTCGATTCACTAGACAAAAAGTTCAAGGTGGTGCCCCAGCATGGCCATAGTCTATTGACTGAAAACATGTAAAAGATAAAGGCAGGCACGTTAGATCGTTGAGTGAATTCCTTGCGGCTCTCTTCGTGTTCTGAGTTCATATCCTGTCAAGGTCAACTTAACTATTATCCTTTAGGTGTGTGTGGGGGTGGGGGCGATAAAGTAAAATTATAATGAATTACTAGGATCGATATGATCGATTATCCCCGCTCCTATCAAAATCGTTGACCTTGTGTTTAATCTAGAAATGACTGGCAGAATCGGCAGAGCATCGCACAAAATCCTTGATGCATTTCAATATTTTGTTTTTACTTTCATCCATTGGACATTGATAAAGTGAAGTACCAGCGATGTAAAGTACCGGCAAAATACTGAAATTGATGTAATCCATAAACTTCGCTTCTTCAAAACTTTCTGGTCTTGTTTGTAATCTAGAAACAGTTAATATTATATATACTCTTTTACTCTTTTACCTGTTTCAGTCATTTGACTGTGGCCATGCTGGAGCAACGTCTTTTAGTCGAGCTAATCGACCCCAGGACTTATTCTTTGTAAGCCTAGTACTTATTCTATCGGTCTCTTTTGCCGAACCGCTAAGTTACGGTGACGTAAACACACCAGCATCGGTTGTCAAGTGATGTTAGAGGAGGGGGG
>NC_068986.1:21129973-21131301 GCF_001194135.2 Octopus bimaculoides | reverse complement strand
TATGGTCGGCCCGAGGCTATAGTAGAAGATACTCGCCCAAAGTGCCACGCAGTGGAACTGAACCCGGAACCATGTGGTTCGTAAGCAAGCTACTTACCACACAGCCACTCCTACGCCTATATATTCATTAAAAAAAAAATTACTTTAGTCATTGAACTGTGGCCATGCTGGGGTACAACCTTGGGGAGTTCTAGTTGAATAAGTGAACCGCGGAATTAAAAAAAAATTTTTTGGTTATGTCTGGAATTTACTCTATCGGCTCTGATGCCGAACTGCTAGGTTACGGAGACGTAAGCAAAGAAACACCGGTTGTCAAGCAATGTGGGGCGATACACAGACGCAAAGACACGCACATATACACGACGGGCTTCTACACAGTTTCCCTCTCCAAATTCACTTACACGGCATTTGTTGGGTCAGAGCTATGTTACAAGATATCTTCTTTAGGCGTTGCGCACTTGACTGAACTCGATACCACGTGGTTGCAAAACCAGTTCCTTAACCACACAGCCATGCCTGCGTCTGTTTATTAACGACCTTAATGAAATAATATGATTATTCATGCTATTAATTGCAGTAAATGAAGTGAAGTGTAATGAATTTGTTAATTAGCAATTGAAATCACATCGCATACTCCGGTTTTGATGTAGGCTTCTTTGGGACGGTGCTTGCTGGTTGCCAGTTGTAAATAATGGTGAATGCCGACGACTACGATTTTATCTTAGTCTTTCTCCAGTTCTCAGTATTTTAGCACGCACGCAAAACACACACACACACACACACACACACACACACACACACACACAGACACACACACACATGCAAATACACTCACTCGTACATAAAACACTCGCGCTCGGATGCACTCACAGATACAACAACGTGTACAAAGGCACACGCAAAGAGACATAGACAAACATAACACATGCACACACGCACACACACTCATTCAGAAAAAGCACGCACGTACACGCACACACAACATAGCACGAAGAATTGCCACACACACACATACACATACCGACTCTTTACTCCCTGCTATTACCGTCCTATACTATTCTATAGCCCTTAGCATACATATAAACACACACACAAGCATACACATCTATAGACATAAATACAGAAAGAGAAGGAGGGGGGACACATAGAGGGAGACTGAGAAGAAGACATTAGAAGTGCCGATGTAAAAGAGAGAGAGAGAGAGAGAGAGAGAGAGGTAAATGAAGTAAGAAGGGGTAAGAGAAAGAAGGAGATATGTATTAGCATTAATATCCATATTTATGTATTAATATCTCCTCCCGCTTTCACTCTTTTCTTTCCTTTCCTTT
>NC_068986.1:21126136-21127122 GCF_001194135.2 Octopus bimaculoides | reverse complement strand
TATATATATATATGTATATAATCTATATGTGGAGGTGCGTGGCTTAGTGATTAGAGTGTCAGCATCATGATCGTAAGATTGTGGTTTCAATTCCTGGACCGGGCGACGCATTGTGTTCTTGAGCAAAACACATCATTTCTCGTTGCTCCAGTTCACTCAGTTGGCAAAAATGAGTAACGCTGCGATGGACTGGCGTCCCGTCCACCTGGGGAACGCATACACCATTGAAATCGGGAAACCGGGCCCATGAGCTTGGCTAGATTTTAAAAGGGCGCATTTCTGCGATGGTTCGGCGTCCAGTCTCAGTGGGGAACCTATTCGCCAAGGAAACCGGCCCTGATGAACCAGGCATGGCTCGAGAAGGGACAAACATGTACATACATATATATGTTTGTGTGCGCGTACGTGCATATATATATATATATATATATATATATGTATGTATGTATATATGTGTCTGTGTGTACGTGCATATGTATATATATTTATATATATACGCACACCACATGATCGACCAGACTAACGGATACTGTTATACATCGCCGGTCACAGTGCGCTTTGCATCGTCTTTTTTTCTTTTTGCTTTCGGTTAGTAATAACTAACTAGCGTAAAATGTTGTTATACCGTTCAAAGCATATAGTGGGCCAACCACGTTACCGCTCATAACTGTTTATATAAAGTAAGGTGGTTTGCTGGCAGAATCGTCAGCACGCCGGGCGAATTAGTTAGCGATATTTCGTCTGCCGTTACGTTCTGAGTTCAAATTTCACCGCTTTCGACTGTACCTTTCATCCTTTCGGGGTCGATTAAATACGTTGACGTGTACGTTTAACGTAGTTTCGGGGAGATTTAGCGTGACACAGAGTGTGACAAAGCTGGCCCTTTGAAATACGGGTATAACAGACACAGGAAGAAAGAGTGATGAAAGAATGCAGCAAGGTTCACTCACAACGCCCGGTCTGGGAATCGAAACCGCGATCCTACG
>NC_068986.1:21121919-21125576 GCF_001194135.2 Octopus bimaculoides | reverse complement strand
CTGGCATTTAATATACACAAAACCCTTCAAAGTATTATAATACTCCAAACTAATATTTAAAATATAAACAACGAAAAATTCTATCGAGAATTTCTCATTTCAAAAATGAAAACAATGTTTTCCTTAACTTAAAAAACATATTCTTAAATTCAGTGGAAGAAAGTTTTCGATGTGGTTATAACAACAGGCCTGGACAACATATGGTGCTCGGGCTTCAAGTTGGTTTTTATAACTTTTTTAATGTCACGATTCTAAACTAATATTTACTAAAATTTTGTAACATAATCTTTAGGTACAGCACTGTCAATTTGCACAAATTCATTTTCCCTTTCCGTTTTAATGATTTGCTGTTTTTTCTCGTGTATAAATCGGGCTGGTATGGAAATTGCACCCAGATTTTTTAAAGTTAAAATCAAGCATAAAATAGAATGAATTCTACACATGTAAATATGGTAATTAATGTAAAAATGGTGCACTCTGTATTACTTGCATCGAAATTAGTCTTTTAGTGTTGTCGCTTGATTTATAACGAGTTATATCGGCTGTTATAAAGAGCGTTGTCCTGTATTTGGTTTAAGATATTATTATAAACTGAAGTTTAATAGTTTGGTTTGATTTTAGTTTGGAAAGTCTTATCACAAAACGTACTGCTGGTATAGAGATCCCTCTACCTTTTTATGATTGCTGAGAAACTTCTCTTCAACGAAGGCTTATTTAAACCCACAACAAAAAGATAAATTGACTAAACAATGGAATTATGTTTTTATCTATTAAGAGTTGTTTGAAACAATTTACAGCTTTAGAAATGCTGAAGTTCATAAATGATTGCTCTCACGTAAGCAATCGATAGATACTCGAGAGATAGATAGAGAGATAGACAGACAGATAAATAAAGAGGTAGAGACAGAAAAGGAAAGAGAGAGAGAAGGAGAGAGAGAGAAGATGGGGCAAAGGAGACCAAAAACGACAGAAGTCAGTCACAGCAGAAAGCAGTGAACAATTGACAACTCTACTAAAAAAGTTTAATTGAAGGTTAATCAGTTATTAATGGTTGTTAATTTTCTCTGCGAAATCCCTCGTTAAATTTGATTAATGACCTCGTAATTAACAGTGTTGTATCGCTTAATTGATTTGTGACGCTTTGCACACATATACTTATGCTCACACATATACATGCACACACATACGTATGCTCACACATACATATGCACACATTGTATGTTTATGGTTTTCCATCAAATACAAAGATGAATAACCACACACACATTATACGTATATTCCCATATAATTGAATAAAAATACAAACGAGCAAATAGCTGATGTCAGGTCAGGCTGTGGCATTTTTATATTTAAACATTGGCACAACACGAGGGAAGAATTGAATGTTACAAGAGTTTATACCACAAGAAGTCGATAAAAGATCGGTTGAGAAATATTCTTAATGACTATGGTGTTTGCTATCAAGGTTATATGGCAAGTCCTAAATATTGGTATTCGATAAAGCTGATCATCGTATGTAGAATCCAAAGCTAAAATGAGAAAGGCAGAAAGAATATGTGTAGAAGTCTCCTACAGCTGTTTCAAGAATAAATGCGTACATGGTGCATTTCCCAGCAAACGATCAACAATCAGCATGTGATGTATTCCATCATCAGAGGAAGAATGAGATAGAGCCTTTGTAAGAAGTAATCACGGTAGCGGGAGCTATACTTCGGTGAGCTTCAAATGTTGAACTTCCGTAACATCCAATTCTACCCTCATGTTGCGTCAATGTTTGAATATATACATGTCATAAATTAACTTGAAACCAATTGTTTACCTGTCTATTATTTTATTCTGTTATATACATTCCTTCTTCATTGAAACACTACTTATCGCCAACATTCATTAGGCAGTTATAACACACCTGTTCTTTTAGTTGCAATTCAAACTGAAATTTAGGCAGCAAGTCGATCTGAGCACAAACGTGTATGTACTTCTTACCTTGTGTCAGCAGACGTGATATTTTTTCTACTCTAGCTTATAAATCCCGAAAGGATGAAAGGTAAAGTCGACCTCTGCGGAGTCAGCAGACGTAATATTACCTGATCTATATTCATATGTACGCACATTTTATACATGTTATATGCAGGCACAGAGCCTGAAATTTTTGGGGAGGGGGTTAGTCGATTACATCGACCCCATTGTTTAACATATACTTATTTTCCTGATCCTAAAAGGAAAGGTCAACATCAGTGGTATTTGAACTCAAAACCAGAAAAATGTCACAAAGCATTTTATCCGGCGTGCTAACGAATCTGCCAGTTCGCCGCTTTTACGAATATTCATTTTTACGTATATACATTTCTAAATGTAGCTTTATATTAGAGTTAATCCAACGGGCTTCTACACAGATTCCATCTACTCATTTGCCTAAAGTGTCATAAATTGAGATGAACCCAAGAATTCATCTTAACCCGAGCAAGACAAAGGAACACACACACACACACACACACACACACAAGCAAGTAAAGATAAGTAGTGATCTATCATTTTCGGAGGAAAACCCAGACTTTATATATTTCTATATAAATAAAGAAATGATGCCTCTATTTATAATTACTAATAATTTTCGCTGTACAAGGTGGCGAGCTGGCAGAAAAGTTAGCACGCCGGGCGAAATGCTTAGCTGAGGTCGACTTTTGCCTTTTACTCTTTCGACAAATTAAATACCAGTTGCGTATTGCGGTCGATCTAATCGACTGGCTCCCTCCCCCAAAATTTCGGACCTTGTGCTTAGAGTAGAAAAGAATATTTTTCGCTATACGCTTCTAAGAACTATTACTCCTACACACATACATATATGCACCATATTCACGAATTTCTCTCCCTCTGTCTCTTCCTCTCTCTCTCTCTCTCATTCTTTCACCTCCGCTACGATATTTTTTTTATTTTATCACTCCACCTCTCTAATTCTGCCTCCCTCTCACTTTCTCTCTTTCGCTCTATCATTTACTTATCCCCACACTTTTTGTTATTTTATCACCGCACTGTCAAAATTCTCCCTTTCCATTATAGAGATCCCACTTTTTTTAAAACCCTCCTTTCTTTCTCGCTTGCCATCCTTTATATTCAAATGTATGATCGCTTAGCTGCTCGTTTTACAAACTGCTGATTTCTAACCAGTAATTTCGCAAGCGATTTGACGTTTTACACACACACACACACACACACACACACACATCTTAGAAAACATTATTGTCTCTCTATCTCTCTCCTTCTTTCTCTCTCTGTATGGTTGTGTGTTTGTGCGTGTGTGTATGTGTACATGTGTCTGTATGTGTGCATGTGAAGAAAACACCATTATTAATTCTTAAGAAACTATTTGCTTATCAGATAAATTAGTTGGTCCCCCCCACCACTAATTACTTTAACCTTTCCAAAATTATTCAAATTAACACCGAAGATATATTTATCATATTACGATGGAGTGCCAAGTAAAAAAAGAAAAACGAATGAATTTATTTGACAACAAAATATAACTCCGAGTTCAGTCCCACTACGTGGCACTTTGGCCAAGTGTCTTCTGCTGTAGCCTCGGGCCGACCAAAGCTTTGTCAGTGGATTTGGTAGACAGAAACTGAAAGAAGCCCGTCGTATGTATATATATATATATAT
>NC_068986.1:21115727-21121628 GCF_001194135.2 Octopus bimaculoides | reverse complement strand
AGTTTATCGACCTCCGAAAGGATGAAAAACAAAGTCGACCTCGACGTAATTTGAACTCAGAACGTAAAGACAGACGAAATACCGCTAAGCATTTCGCCCGGCCTGCTAACGATTCTGCCAGCTCACCGCTTTTTAAAAGCAATATTCTTTTCTCCTCCAGGCACAAGGCCCGAAATTTTTGGGAGGGGGCCCAGTCGATCAGATTGTCTCCAGTTGCAAACTGGTACTGAATTTATCGACTCCGAAAGGATGAAAGACAAAAATCGACCTCGGCGGAATTTGAACTCAGAACGTAGTGGCAGACGAAATATCGCTAAGCATTTCGCCCGGTGTGCTTAACGATTCTGCCAACTCACCGCCCTTAAATAAATAAATAAATATTAAATTAAATAAGTCAAAGAAAATATAAAATAGTACATAAGTATACAATAAAATAGCGTTTTTCATACTAAAAAACAAAAACAAAACACACAAAAAAACAAAAATGAGCACCTTTAAAGCATGGTTTCCTCGCCAGCGACTATTTCTCGTCACTTATGCATTTATATGAATGCTCGTACGCTTATGTTTCTATTTCTGTATACACACAGTACAAAGATAATCAGCCGATAATATTAAGGCTTAAAATTCCATATTCTAATCATCAGTCATTGCATTGATTCCATTTACAAACGATCTCTGTCCCTAATGTGATAAGCAATTGAGTGATTTTAGATTCTAACATGATAATAACTTCAGTGATTTCATACCGCAAGGAATATTTCTCTTTAGAAAATATACTTTACATTAGACGCTCATCGACTCTCATTTCCTGACTTTATAGTGTTACTACTTCACAACAACATTATTACAAACGTTATCCTCTATTTCAATCGAAGTTAATACTTGCAAGACTTGCGTGTATCAGTCAGAGTTACACTTTTCACTCATTATATCTCTTTATACTTCGTTGCTTTTGTTTTTCTTTTCGCTTTGAATCGATCAGAAAATTATATTTCCTTGTATTGATGTCGTGTTTCTAGCCAAGTTAGAACGCCTAAAGCCAAAGAGTACATCAACCGGAGGAGAATAGTCGGAGGAGGAACTGAGAGAAGTCGCAGAAATCGACGTTTTTTAAAAAAAAAACTTTTACATACTTTTGAGAAAAACCACACACACACACACACACACACACACACACACACACTAACTGTATATCTACAGAGAGCATGAGGGACTGAAAGGTACAAATATATATTCGTACTTACACATACATTCATATATCTAAACGTGCATAAATATATACAAACTCTTTACACACACACACACACACACACACTTGTATATATACAAATATATCTTTATATATAAATATATACGTGCATATTTATTCATACATAAAGGTGTATATAAATATATATATATATACATGTATATGTACGTACTTATACATAAATATATACATATACGTGCATACAAACATACTTACACACACACACTCTCTCTCTCTCTCTCTCTCTCTCTCACACACACATCAATGTATCATTGTTTCGAGCTACTGCTTGTGTTTTTGTTTTGATCAGGCAGTCTACGAACGCAAATCAGTCACTAGCATTGACTGATTTATAATAAAATTACGGCTTTCTGTCAGTTCAGGATTAACCTCTCTTTGGTATCCTCTACTGAAGACGAAATAACGTGCCAGAAATTCATCTAGGGGTCCAAAGAGGGTGCTACTGAGCTGATATTAGTGTGTTTATGCCTTTTACCATAGACGAGAAATTTTCCTCCACCGTAAACTGCAGTGAAAGTGCCTTTAGAAGTTAAAATAAGTCACAAATTTATTTGAATTAAACTAAAGTTGTTTATAAACACACACACACACACACACACACACACACACACACACACACACACGCACATATCTTCACCAACATGTGTACATGCCTGTATACACACATATGTGACTAAACTGTGAAATGCTATGAATAAAAAGAGAGGAAATAATTTTAATTACCAATTAAAAAGTGTCAATTATTTCTCAATTAAGAATAGAAAAAACAACGATGTAGGTTATTGTGTTAGTGGAGGTTTACTGAGACAGCATACTGCTTACTTGTTTAACGAGAATTTGTAATATAAATTATGTTGGGCGTAGGCAGTATGCGTACTGCCTATATATTTAAACAAATGAATATGAAAAACAAAAACAAAAAAAAACATGGGACTTAATATGTTATTTGTCTCACCATCTAAATATTAGATTCATTTGCTAACAGAAAGCGAAAATAACGCCATTTTGCTTCTACTCATGTGTTATACCAACGGAAGGAAGTTCGAATGGGCAGCAAATAAATTTAATATATGATGCAAGTCTGGCCTTGCGCCAAGATTTGAAACCAATATATGATGCAAATGTATGTATTTATGTATGTCATTATTCTGTTTATTTCAAGATTTCTTGTCAACAGAGAAAGAACCGGTTTCTAACCTAGATCCAAGGCTCCTTCATTGCAATTTCAACATCAAGAACAGGGTATATTTTTTTGTTTGTTTGTATGTATGTATGTATGTATGTATGTGCAGATTTGTATGTTTTATGTATGTATTCTCATGCATATACTTACATATCTAGACATACTCATATATATATTTAAATGATAAACTTCTGGAAAGCTTTACAGATTTTTACAGTTCCAGTGATGGATTGGATCTGTAGCCTTCGAATTAGCTTTCTCCTTTCTGGTTTTGAGGAGCTTAATTTCTCAAGATTGGTATTTAGGCAGTGTGTTACATATCTCAGGGCCCCAATAATTACAGGTATAAGCCTGAACTTGTAATCTGGATAGAGTGTATGTACGTACGTATGAATGTATGTATGCATGTCATTATTCAGTCTATTTCAAGATTTCTTGCCAACAGAGAAAAAGTTGGTTTCTAACCTAGATCTAAGGATCCTTCATTGGCATTTCAAAATCAAAAACAGAGTATTTTTCTATGTATGTATGTATGTATGTCTCTGTGTATGTATGTATGTACGTGTCTATGTACGAACGTCTGTCTGTCTGTCTGTATGCATGTGTCTGTGTATGTATTATTTCTTTACTACCCACAAGGGGTTACACAGAGAGGGGACAAACAAGGACAGACAAACGGATTAAGTCGATTATATCGACCCCAGTTCGTAACTGGTACTTATTCAATCGACCCCGAAAGGATGAAAGGCAAAGTCGACCTCGGCGGAATTTGAACTCAGAACGTAGCGGCAGACGAAATACCGCTAAGCATTTCGCCCGGCGTGCTAACGTTTCTGTCTGTGTATGTATGCATGTGTCTGTGTATGTATGCATGTGTCTATGTATGTAGCCATGTATATATGTAGCTATGTATGTATGAATGTAGGAATCGAACTCACGACCTTACGATCTGTCCTGTTTGTCTCTCATGCACATCTATGTTTGTGTGTCTTTTATTGACTAAGGATGCTGTGCTTTTCTTTGAAATGTCTGATGTTTATATTAAAGTTTTTACGAGTTTTTTTCAGGCATGTGTACCTAATGTTCGATTCCACAGAACCCCGTCCATCTCCCAGCGCCCCCAGTGGAGAGGGTTTGCACACCTCAGTAAACAACACACGCAATAAATATATCTTTCGTGTTAATTCAAATAATAGTGTGTGTGTGTGTGTGTGTTCTTGTGTGTGTGTTCTTGTGTGTGTGTGTGTGTCTGTGTTCTTGTGTGTGTGTGTGTGGGAGTGTGAAGATGTGTGGCTTAGTGGTTAGGTTATTCGGCTTACGATTGTAAGTTTGTGAGTTCGATACCCGGAGGCGCGTTGTGTTTTTGAGCAAGATGCCTTATTTGACGTTGCACCAGTCCGCTCGACTGGCAAGAGCAATTTCTACCTGTAATTCAAAAGGCCAACCTTGTCGCATGCTGGCTCACGCTGAATCTCCCCGAGAACGACGCTAAGGTGAACGTGCGCCTGTGGAGTGCTCTGTTGATCGTTTCAATGGAACACTCAACGTCGCAACCGACGGAGTGCCAGTTTAAACTATATATAAATACATAAAGAGGAGACATGCGGAAATATAAAAAATGGAAAAGAGCGTGGGGTTCAGAAAAAGGAATACACGAAGGTTCAAATAGAAAAAGCAAAATATGAGAGAGTAAGTGAAAAGGAGAGCCTTATGAAGATAAGAATGAATAAAGTATTGATATTTGATAATATTAAAAAATGAAAAGCAAGACATATAGCCTTGTTTATCACTGATGCATTTACCATTGATGTAAGATAACACGCTACACACAACTGTGACCCATGTTACGCTTATCAAGATTGATCTGTGATAACACGGGTCGGTGATCAGTCGAAGATATTTGTACTGTAAAATTGCGTCCTAGCGACCACCCAAAGTGCTCAGATACCTGGAACACAGTGACTATCGCTTGTGCTTATACGACTGTGCTGCGAGGCTATGTATTCTTTTCTTTTTACATAAATTATCGTACTTTTGCACATCAACATCGCGCCTGATCTTAACAAATGACCCCGACGAGCGTATTCTCTCAACAAGAAGAGGAGAGATGATCAAGAAAGTATGTAACGGTGGAGCTTCGGTGCTGCGGGCTGCGACTTTAGTATCAATGAATCTACCATTCGTTCCATTTACAAAGTGCACGGAGAGGATTTAATTATCACGGATTCGTTTATCGCTCTTTCTTTCTAAAACCAAACTACCGTGATAAGCAAGGATAGACGTATTTAATGATGTTTCCGGTAATTAAAAAAAAAAACAGCGTTAATAATCATAGAAATTGTATTTCTATAAATAACATAAAGTCTGAATACAATAGCTTCTGAAACATTTAAAATAATTATTGAGGTTGTCGAACAAATGCATTCATTGATTTGTAGTTAATCAGATGAAGTGTGTCTCATTTGCAGTGTGATGTTAGTCACAGGAATCAATAAACCGATGTATAGTTGTAGTTTTAGGTAATTAACAGTTGTGATAGTGATGTGTATCCATGGATTAGTGTAACGTGTGTTGCTAGATTAATGCCACTAATGTGGTTGGGTTATCTAAGTCGGATGAATATGAGTCATTAATATATAAAAGATGAAAATTGATTGGTCGACGCAACAGTGCAATAAATAAAACCAACTCTTTGACCTTTCGTCGTGATAGGAACTATCATTTATCCCCGGGTCACTATTCCTATTGACTATTAGTCATTCATTACAACGGAGGTGAACTGAAGCAATACACTCTAATGCGTCTTGTCCAGAAACACAGCGAATCTTCAGCAGGAGATCTGAATTGAGACCATCAGTGCGTAGCCCGATATTTCGGTTTCGTATCTCTAACATATTCAAATATACTGGTGGCGAAAAAGAACAAACGCTTTCGTTGCTATTGTTTTAAGAAGTAAAATTTCTCTGTAGCCTTCCGTTTAAACGACTATAAAACTGAAATGAAACTTTTATTAATTTGATTTTATCATTATGCAAGCCCAAGTGATGTAATTACACGATCTACAAGAGAGAAGTGAAGTAAAAGAGGAAGACCGTGCGTTTAAGAAGTTCGCTTCGAAACCACGTACTTTTGGGCTTGGTGCCATTGTGCGCCACCTTTGGAAGGTATCTTCTACTATGCATGGTGAATTTAGTGTGACAGAAACAGTATATATACACATACATACATACATACACCTTCTCGACTCACGACCGAGTTCCGTTCCGACTGATAGGTCGTATGTCAGATTTACATACTTGAAAGCGACTGAGTGAGAGATAACGGTAGACAGTAGGTGATTGGGCCTGAGGGAAGCCTGCGTTGCCAGATGCTGCCATAGTTATCGTACGCGTAGCTGCTCAACGTCCGAAAATCGATTATATATTTTTTGTGGTCGTAGGTGCGG
>NC_068986.1:21114584-21115411 GCF_001194135.2 Octopus bimaculoides | reverse complement strand
TGTGTGTGTGATGGTGGTTTTAGTAGGTTTCTGGAGTTCGACGGTGAGGATTCAGTTGTTCGATCATATGAATTCTTAACTATTGGGTCATATTTTGCGTACACACACACACACACACACACACACACACACACTATAATTATTTTATTTCATACATTTTATTGTGTTGAATGCCTGGTCATTCATATTAATCTCGCTAACAGACAATTTACAAAAACATATTTGGATCGGAATAACCAAATTCCCAACGAATATATTTTGAGTTCAAAGAAAACCGAACTTACCTAGTTGCTAAAGGTTAACAAGGCATTTTCCATTCTCTGACGACCCGCCGTGTCATATTCTGGTAACAGCTAACGTCCATATCAAATACCTGAAAGGGAAAAGACGAAAAGTTTAGAGATCAAACCATACTCTTCGGTATGTTCTGCATAATAGCTTTGGTACAAAGATTTCTGTATTCATTTTATCGTTATGAGTCAAAGACGCTTTCATGCGATCGCTACATCTAACGGATGCTCTTAAGCGGTGGGATTAGGGTATTGACAGTCGTGCATTGCAATATTTCACTTCAAAGGACACTTTGGTTAAGTCTTACATAAATGTTGAAAATAGAAGTACATCACGTTTTCTCTATGCTATCCTCTCAGTTTTTTAGCGCTTCTACTAATATTCAATTTTTTTTTAGTTCGTTATGATATGCGGTTTTGCGCCTGAAGATGTTTGAGTATTTTTCAACATATGAAACTATTAGGAGCGCTTTAATACATGTATCGTGGCCTTTAAATAAATAATATTTATCTCTCACCAGATAAAGTACTTTTTTT
>NC_068986.1:21104027-21114398 GCF_001194135.2 Octopus bimaculoides | reverse complement strand
TCGCCCGACAGTAAATCAAAATACTATCTGTAATTCTGTATTGAATCAAATAGGAAAACGTTTTGCTCAAGGACTTAAGTTTGAACAATTTTCATGGTGTTTCATATTTAGATGCTTTTATTAAATTCATTCAGTCGTTAAACATAAAAAATGTTGGAATTAAATGGTTTTGATTAACTGTCAGGTGACTTTTGGCCAAACCTATATATATTCTGTTTCACTAAATTATTCATTTATATTCATTGTTTACAAATTTCTTCAGAGTTAAAACTAACGAAGAAGGTTATGTTTTGGACTCCGTTAATGGACGAGTATTTTCAAAGGATTTTGTTGGCGATATCATTTACAAAATTTAGGGCAATAAACTTCACGGACTTTTCCGCATTTGTTGGCGTAAATCATGAATTTGAATCGCTTTTAATACATGCGTGACTCGAAGCAGCGTGTTGGTAGAACTTTTACCGCGTTGGGAAAAAGAGCTTAGCGGCATTTCGACCGTCTTTACGTTCTGCGTTCAAATTCCGCCGAGGCCGACTTCGCCTTTCATCCTTTTCGGAGTCGATAAAATAAAAACCAGTTGAGCTCTGGGATCAATGTAATCGACTTACTACCTCCCCCCAAAAATTGCTGGCCTTGTATCAAAATTTTAAACCATTGAATACATGCAATGAATGAACTACTGCGATATAAAATAAGTGAAGGGACATCTCCCTCCCAGTTTATCACGAGTGTTTTATCAATAAATAAATACATAAATAAAACCCATTTTTTAATTTGATAAGTAATACATGAATATTGTGAAGACGTGTAGCATGGCGGTTAGGCGTATTGCATTCTTGACTGTGAGATCGTACTTTCCATTCTCAGACCGGCTGCGCGTTTTGTTCTTGAGCATAACATTTCATTTCACGTTGCTCCAGTCCACCCCCACTTAGCTGTAAATACGTAATCCCGCAATGGACTAGCTTCCCGATTAGAGGGGAATGTTGGCGGGATGGCATTATTTGAATTGCATAGTGACCAGCGATTTATAACAATATCCGTTAGTTTGGTCGATACCTTGAAACCGTGACATGAATAATAGAACACTCGGGAATAATAGGCTTTCCTCCAAAACCCCAACTTGTCCTGAGCATTGTAGATGGTTGCTAGGGCGTGCTTTTGCTGTTTGAACAGAATCTTTGACTCGTGTTATCACAGATCAATTTGTGATAAGCGTAGCACGGTTCACAATTGAACGTACTTTGTGATCTCGTATCAGTGTTGAATGAACCTGTGACAAACGAACATGAATGCATTTTGTAGATCTCTAGGATGCTGTGGGCTTTCTGAGATGATGCTTAAGTTTTGATTTGCAAGATAAGTACTAAAGTAGCCATTGATTTTTTAATTAGAAAACGAAGGCTACTTTTTGTGATGCAGGTGCATGATCGATTTATATTGACTTAGTGTTTTACTAGTCTCTATTTTATCGACCACTTTAAGATAAAAAGGAAACAAAATATATTAAGACAACTCATCCCTTCACTAAACAACAACTTGCACCTGCTAACACATTGCCCTTAAATTCTAAATTAATTATTAACAAGGAGGTGTACTAGTAATACAATACCCTATTATAAAACAACAACAGGGTGTCTTTCTCCTAAGAATTCCACGAAAACTTGTAGTTGTTAATTATAGACAACAATCAAACGAGATTGGCAAAAACCCAATTGAACTTTGACACATCATGTGTAAGTAAATGACCGGCAGAGGGCGTCCTGGTTCCAGAAATCATTGGCGAAATGTAACTTTTAAAGTTAGATTGAAAGATGCATATCGATTGCAACAGTAATCAGAATAAGTGCAGTTTAAGGCAAAAGAAAAAAGAAAAACACGAGAATTGCTTTTATTAATCATATACATCTTTGTCCTATACTAAGAGTACATCAGCAATTGCTTTATATATCAAAATATCAAACAGCAAATAACATTCTCTTTTTCTTCAAAGTTGAATGTTAGTGTTAACTTCATTAATTATCATCATCATCGTTATTATTATTATTATTATTATTATTATTGAGTGAGAGAGCAGTGCATGCCATCAAAGTGACACTGGGGTAAAATATACGAAGCTCAGTATACTCATCATAACCACCCGTCTGTTAAGGGCACATCAGACACATGCATCACAACCACATGTGCGCGACATGGTAATTTCATACCAAGATTAACAGCACATGATCTTGCAGGTGGGGACCCAGTTAGAATTTTCGTCAGGTCGAGTAGCCTATCCTGCTGAAAAAAGGTCCCTGAATATGGGTTGTTTAAGGATGTTGAACGACCCCCCCCCTTGTTTCTGGAGGTGAATTATTCAGATCCCGAAGAATTCCTCTCAACAGATGGATATGATGCTTCCTCACTAATTCTGCTCGTGATCAGAGATGCACGTATCGTCAGCCACCAAGGGACATGCTCAACTGGTTAAAATCAAACAACTGACAGTTAAGATGAGAAACCGTGAGAGCCATTGCCTGGTTCTGCATCAGGGCATTTATCATTATTATTACTATTATTATTATTATTATTATTATTATTATTATTATTCATTTCTGCCGTCTTTCTTTCAGCAACTGTAATATGAAAAATACGATAATTATTTCTTTAAATAACAACAGGAAATGTACTAATTCAAAATTTAAGTAAAATTGTACTGTTTTCTTTTTCCTTTACTTTTTATAGTTTACTCGCAAGATTTTTGGTGCTGTATTAATTAGATAGCGTTTGGTACAGTTCCTTACACATTCCAATAATGGTCCAAAGACAATGAAGCACTTTATAATTCTTGATGAAACAAATTTACTATAGTCAACCGGTAAAACATCATGTTATACATACATACCACCCCACACGCATACGAACATACATACATGTATATATATATATATATATATATATATATATATATATTATATGCATATAAATATCACATCCACAGACGGATAGATACACATTCATACATTATTTATCTGCATGAGTGCTTGTATTTGTATGTGTTTCAATTTTGATGTATGTAATTAACGAAAAATAAAAGAATCGAGTGTTTTGGTCTCACAGACAACTTCTGAGAATGACTTATTTTTACAATCGTTCTTCTTTACACTTCCTGAGAAAATGTTTCGTGAGAAGCAATTTACCAACAACTCAACCATTGTTTTGAGTGACGAATGGAGTTTGCCTAATGACGTCATAAGCGTGGAAAATATTGAAATTTTGACTGATAGAACATAATCGACAAAGAAGGATTTCTTTTCTCTTGTCTGGCTTTATATTTCTCTGTTATTGTTGTTTAGCCCCCGGTCGAGAAAATCCCATGATTAAAGGTATTCCAGTCATGACCATCACGTCGTTTGGGATAGGTACAACTATATTAACTAATTTGCCCGTCCAAAGAATTTTCATAAGTTTGTCCCAAACGACCATGCTTGTTTTCGGCCTTTTAGTAATTCTTTGTTTCATACGTTCTGAGTAATATAAAGATTTTCCTTCATAAATTCCAATTTTATTTAGTGATATAAAAATTAGGAATGCTTATCGTATATGATGTATAGATGCCAGGGAAATATATCCAATGTATCACGTGCTACATAGGGCATGCAAAGGGGTTACTAATTTTCAGCTCATTCTGTAAGAGCGTAATGTATAATTTTAAGGTGATTCGACTGTTATTTCACACAGGTTGACTTCCTAAATATTTCTTCATTGTCACGTACTTGATTTTATTTCATCAAATTTCGAGGTCGATAAATAAAGTACCAGTTAAGTATTGGGGTCGATGCAATCGACTATACCCCTCCCACAAATTTCAGGCCTTGTGCCTATAGTAGAAAGGATTCTTTTATAAGTTCAGGCGGCGAGCTGGCAGAAGCGTCAGCACGCTGGGTTGAATGCTTAGCGGCATTTGGTTCGTCTGTATGTTCTGAGTTCAAATTCCACCATGGTTGACTTTGCCTTTCATCCTCTCGGGTGTCGATAAAATAAGTATTAGTTGAGCATTGCGGGTCGATGTATTCGACTTATCTTACTCCCCGAAATTGCTGGTCTTGTGGCCAGAATTTGAAACTAATATCATTCTATGAGCGGTGTTGTATGTTTGCTATTCCACCAAGGGTTATTTCTGTCACCAATTAATCCTATAATGTTACAAGTCTCTGAAGATTTGTCAACATATTTTGAATGTGATATTTACCTTATGTATGCAATAACAATTTTTGTTCATGAAATATACGTAAGGCGGTGTATCTAAATATCTTATAAACAATTTTTCCTGTTTTATTTCATACTTACATATGTACGACATACACACACATGCATACATAATCACATGCACATACACATATATAAACGATAGTTACAGCTTTCTAAATTCCGTCATGTGGTATCTCTCAGTCCAAGATAATGGTAGATAGTACTCATTTACTGAGTACTCAACTTACTGAGCTGTAGAATCGAAACAAACTACGTGGCTGCGAACTGAAATTCTTAACTGGACACTGATATCTGCGGCCGCAACAGTGACTATATTATTTTATTGAATCGGCATTATGGCTGGAGAAAGCAGATATGAATTTTGCATTGTTTAGAAAGACAAATGTAACATGATGTCTGTGTATGACATGATATATCTATAAGCTTAATTCTGTTATCTGTTCATCCATCCTCTTATCCATGGCTGTCATAGCAATAAACTGTTACGACAGTCATATATATATATATATATATATAGTTCTGCTCTTCATTTGTAAACTACCTATTGTGTCCTGTTCATTAAACGTCTCGACACACTTCAAGTCCTGACGCACGCATGAAAGATAAGTCAGTAGAACGATTAAGCAGAGAGATGGTAATTTATACCAGCAACAAGAACTAAAAACAGTCGAATACATGTACACAGTCTTATACTTCAACAACGCCAACAACAACAACAAAAACACCACTTCAATCACCATCAAAATAATGACATTTGAATTTTGGCAATAATTCTGAGAGAACAATTTTTCATTTCTGTATGCATTATTCAGTCTACTACACACAGAATTTAATAAAGTTTCCATAGAATTCAAAATTTCTACATTATATAAAATTGGTACATTGCTAGTCTGACATAGCGAACTTTGGACCGATTCAAAGCTGCAACTGAATGCGGGATATAACGTAAAGACAAAGAGATTAAAGCATCGTCATTTATCCATTTAAGGTCGATAAAATATGTATTAGTTAAATCTAATTCTTAATTCAAACAAATGTTGCAGCGTTCAGCAAACGTGAGACATATATTTGACTGACTAGTATAGCGGTCTGCAGTAAATAGCTTTCGCTGCGAGCGCGATTGAACTGAACACTGCAAATTAATGAAATAATTAACAATTCTACTGCTGCTGTTAAAACAGTGAATTGCCACATATTTTGAGAGAGAGAGAGAGAGAAAGAGAGAGAGAGAGAGAGAGAGAGAGAGAAAGAGAGAGAGAGAAAGAGAGAGAGAGAGAGACAGAAAGAGACAGAGAGAGAGAGAGACGGAGAGAGTGGAGTGGACATGAAGGCCAAGGGTTGAGTAACTAAATTACGGATTTTGCTACAGGTACAACACACTAGGAAATTTCACTCACAAGCGCGTCCGATACTTAACATACTAAAATATATAGTGATATATCTTGGTTAAAAGTATATTCATTCGAAAGTAGCGGTAGAATGAGAACCAAACTAGAATATGATTAAATATAATGGGCACCAGAATGGTTGTGTGGTTAAGAAGCTCACATTACAATAACGTGATTCCGGGTTTGATCTGGATTATATCTTGGAGAGGTGTCTTCTGCCATAGCCTAAGTTCTGTCAAAGCTTTGTGAGTGAAATTTGGTGAAGAGAAACTAACGGAGACTGAAAGGTGGATTAAGATTGTTGATAGCCTAATGGATATAGTGGTGAACATTCAGCCGAATGGTCGGAGGTTCGCACTCTGCCCGAAGCACTTCGTTATGTCAGTGGTTGGGACAAAATAGCCCAATCCACCTGGCTGTAGATAGGTAGGCATGTAAGAAAATACCTTCAAATCACTCCCTGGAATCTTAATAAAAGAATACATCAGTTAATGTAGTCATAGTTATGCAATAGAACGGGATGGTCATAGCTGGAGCTCTTCTAATCATATTTCCTCAGAGTTGACTTGAAGCTAAACAACAATAGCAATGATACTTCGTATTTAGAGACAAGGCCAGCATTTATTAAGAGGAAAGGGCCTTAGGCAATTTCATCGATTCCGTTACTTGACAGGTGACGTATATGGTGGCACATATGACGCATTGCCCCACCAAAAAGCCCTACATGCTGATTGGGCCTATGTTACATGTTTTAATGCAGGAATTCCCAACCACTTTATTTTTCATCTATGGAACCCTTTAATTATTATTTTATTCTGATAGACACCCCCCCACCCGATAGCCATTCAATGTTTAGAAGCTAGTTTCATAGATATTTCTTTCAAAATCCCTATTTTGTTTTTCACACATTCACGTGTGTAAGTTTTCAATATTCTTTTCTACCCACGGCACAAGGCCCAAAATTTTGGGATAGGGGGCAGTCGACTGGATCGACCCCAGTACGGAACTGGTACTTAATTTATCGACCTCGAAAGGATGAAAGGTAAAGTCGAACTCGGCGGAATTTGTACTCAGATCGTAAAGACAGACGAAATACTACTAAGCATTTCGATTTGTTCGACTAAAGGCGGTGCTCCAGCATGGCCGCAGTCAAATGACTGAAACAAATAAAAAATAAAAGAATCTAGGCACAAGGCCTAAGGTTGCCAGCTGTTAGAAGCATTAGCAGGGCGGCCAAAATGCTTTGCGGCATTTCGTCTGTCTGTTCAGAGTTCAAATTCCACGGAGATTGACTTTGTCTTTCGAAAAAAGATAATTACCAGTTGATCACTGGAGGTTGATGTAATCGATGTAATTCCTACCCCGAAATTACTGACCTTGTGCCAAAACTTGAAATCAGTATAGAGACAAGACCTGAAATTTTGCGGAAAAACATTAGTCAATGTCATTGCCTCCAGTACTTGACCTGTACTTTACTGTAACGACTCCGGAGGTTTGAAAGGCGAAGTTGAATCCCCAGCGAGATTCAAGTTCAAAATGTAACGAGCCGGAACAAGTGCTACAAAACATTTTTTCCCACGCTGTAATGACTCTGCCAGACCTTTGTAATTTTGGCATAAGGTTAGAATTTTAGAGGAGGTGGGGGTAAGTCAATTACCATCGAACCGAGTACTTGACTTGTACTTTATTTTATCGAACTCAAAAGGATGAAAATTGACCTCAGCTGAATTTGAACTTAGAGCATAAATAATCGAAAAAAATACCTCTAAGCATTTTTTCTTCGACGCACTAACAATTCGGCTAGCTTGTCGCCTTGTAATGAATTAATAATTCTTTCTTTCTACTAAAGATACAAGGCTTGAAATTGTGGGGGAGAGGACAATCGATAACATAGACCCTAGTGCTCGACTGATATTTATTTTATCGACCTCGTAAAGGTGAAAGATAGTCGACCTTGGAGGCATTTGAAGTCAGAAGATAAAAAGTCAGAAGAAATGCCGCGAAGCATTTTGTACGACGCACTAACAATTCTGCCAGCTTAACCCATTGCCTGCCATGAGCCCTATTTGGGGAACTGCTAAAAACAGTTTCACTGCCAGTTGTTCCTTGTATTTAAAGTGAATTGCTTACGTACATTGCATTTTCAGAGGTGTGTTTAACAATATTTAGTAGTTTGTCATTTTTAGCTCTGGCTAATTTCCAGAGGAAATTGTTATAAATCGCAATATTTTGAACTACAAAAATATTGACTATTTTGAAAACTTTTTTTTTTTTTTGCATTTCACATTCATATCATTCATTGATATTTCATACACACTCTCATTTGATACTATAGTTTCAAAAAGCAAAATAAAATAAAATAAAAGCTGAAATGTTTATTATTGCAACTGAATAGAAAAAGATAAATATGATTTTATTTCAGCGATCCTCATTTGAAATTTATCATTGTTTCCAAAATAATTCACATATGAAGAAAATTTAAATACTATATATTATTTTAATTCCTAAGACACCTGGTAAAGCCAAAAAATATGAATAAAAACATTTGGCAGTTAATAGGTTAATGCCTAATAACAATTATTAATAATGGTAATTGATACAACTAGCTGCAACAATAGCATAAATAACAACAACCATTCTAGATAGTCTCAACTTTTAATAGTGTTGGGTTGGACATGGAGCGGACAAAAAGCTCCACAATATATCCACGTGTGAAGGCGGCGAGCTGGCTAAATGCTTAGTGGAATTTTTTCTGCCTTTACGTCTCTAAGTTCAAATTCCGCCGAGGTCGACTTCGCCTGTCATCCTTTCGGAGCTGATAAAATAAGTACCAGTTGAGCACTGGGGTCGATGTAATCTCCCTAAATTACTGGTATTGTGCCAAAACTTGAAACCAATAGTCCTTTCTATTAAAAGCACAAGGCCTGAAATTTTGGGAGAGAGGGCAGTTGATTAGATCGACACCAGTACTGAACTGATACTTAATTTATTGACTCTGAGAGGCAAGGTCGACCTCGGCGGAATTCGAACTCAGCCTTGTGCTTTTAATAGAAAGGACTATTGGTTTCAAGTTTTGGCACAATACCAGTAATTTAGGGAGATTACATCGACCCAGTGCTCAACTGGTACTTATTTTATCAGCCTTAAAAGGATGACAGGCAAAGTGAACCTCGGCGGAATTTGAACTTAGAAACGTAAAGGCAGAAAAAATACCGCTCAGCATTTCGCCCGGGGTGCTAACGATTCTGCCAGCTCGCCGCCTTACCACTTCCAAATAATAATAATAGATACAACTAAGTGTAACAATAACAACAATACTAACGGACCTTCTCGTTGGTCTCGTCTTCTAATAGTGTTGGTTAGGATATGGAGTGGACTAAAAGCACCGCAGTATAGCCATATGTTTTAATTAATGAAATTAGAGGTGTATATGAAATGAATTTACATCGACAGGATTTGATAAGAGAATATCGCCTGCACTATTATGGGGATTGCTAGATTACTCATTGCACTATTACGGAAAATATCAGGCGATCACTTCTTGCACTATTAATTTATAGATAACCTCATGTACTATTAATGAGAAAGCTAAAATTGTTGACAAGAGCGGACATAGTTCAACCCAATGACAGCTACATAAGTTACCTTAGATTCGTAGGCGTGCGGAAATGAGAGGGTAAAGGACCAACATCAACTGATCTATTGTAATCACTTATGTCGCTTTACTATCTGAACTCAGATCCCACCGCTGTCGACTTTACGTTTCGTTCTACCAGGATCGATAAAAAAATACCATTTATGTACTGGGTCCAGTATTATCGACTGTTCAATTCCCCCCAAAATACGGGGAGTTAGAAATAATTACTACTAAAAATAAGTTAGAGGAACAATAAAGTTATCCACGATGATAATAACAACAACAAGAACAACGATCTCAGGATAAATAGATTAGAAGTTGTGCGGGATGAGCTTATTATAAATTTATAAATATCTATGGAATAATTAGTCTTCTTGGAGAATTCCTTTCTTATCGATTTAATCTATTTCCAAACTCGCTACATTTAGACCTCTCTCCACACAAAACACACACACAAACACAAACACACACACACACACACACACACACACACACACACACACTAATTTAACTGCTGTTAATGCTGCAATTGCTATTCTGAGGCCTTGATATGTTATTGTCATGACTGCTATTTTTGCTATTATTAATGATAAGGCTTCGTTTTCAATAGTGCAATTATTACGACACACACATACATGCACACACACACACAGAAAGAGGGAGAAGAGAGTGGAACTATAGGGCATTATACTTAAATACATAAATTTCATCTTAAATCTCTCAACAAAGTACATAGTTTCTCTAGCACAATTAGAGGAAGATAGATAGATAGATAGATAGAGGCTACACAGCATTATATTTTAAGTAATAATTTCATTTTAATTCCTATCTTAACAGATTTACCTTAAGTGTTTTCTGTAAATCTTTATTATGTTACAAAATATTCTGATGTAATCTTTATCAGAGAACGTGTTCATCCCTTTTCTTTTTTTTTTTTACAGGGCCTATGCATTATATTTCATTAATACCACCCAATAAAGCGGTGAAATGGCAAAGTAATTGGAATATTGGAAAAAAAGCTTTGCAGTATTCATTTCGGCCCTCTGTGTTCTGAGTTCAAATTCAAATAGGACCAACTTTGACTTTCATCTCAAC
>NC_068986.1:21102910-21103934 GCF_001194135.2 Octopus bimaculoides | reverse complement strand
GGGGGGGGGGGGGGTGTCGATCAATAAGAGTGCCAGTGAAGTACTGGGGGCGATGGTATCGACTAAGCCCTGCTCTCAAATTTGCTGGCCTTGTGTTTATATCAGAAACTATAGTTCAGTTGTAGGGTAATGAGCTGGTAGAGTCGTTAGAGTGTGGGAAAAAATTCCGGCTCTCTAGATTCAAAGTTCAAATCTCGCCGAGCTCAACTTTATCGTTTTTCTCTCTGGGGTCAATGAATGAAGTAGCGGTGAGTGGTATCAACTAACCCTTTCTCCCTAAAATTACTCGCCTTGTGTCTATATCAGAAATCATTCTTTTTAACCATTTTCGAAATGCTTTTGTCCAGATCACTGTCTTAAGTAGATCTTAAAATATTTGAGCGCTACAGATTAGTTTACAAAGGAATGACGTTTGAGTTTGTTCCTGAACATACGTTCATTGTAACCTCCTGAAGACAGCACGAGTCAAAGAGGAATTTTTACGTAGTTACTCTTCTTAGTAAAAATTGCAGCCAAAGCTTCCTCAAATCATGCCCTACACATTTTTTTAGAATTCACACGTTGGGTAATGTACCCCGAGATATATTGCATCTAAATAAAAGGCGGAATCGTCAAGACTGGAGTTTCGGTGGTCATAATTCTGTTCGATCAGGATTGGGCTGCGGCTAAACAACATCGACAACAACAATAGAAACCTATGTAATTACTAGGTCTAGTAGAAATATCTATTCGTCTTTCACACACACACACACACACACATACAATACACACACACATACATACATACACACATACGCGCGGATGTGTAAATATCTCTCAGCATCTCATCGTAACTATGTAATCGAAGTCAGCTCATTTGTTTTATTTGAACGCTTATGGACTGTAACGTTGCATTGGTACTGTGGTTAGCAAAACTATACAGTTTACAGCGGTTGCAGTGTTCGAATATGGTTTGCAATTTTACAACTTCTTTTCTGTCTTATCTTCTGTCCGTATCTTCATACATACATATATATATATATAT
>NC_068986.1:21101143-21102724 GCF_001194135.2 Octopus bimaculoides | reverse complement strand
AAGAGCGTAGCTCGAAACGGTAAAGACTTTCTCTATTCCCGAGCGTTAAACTAATACATCCTTTTGTTGTTTACACCACCTGTCCTCGTCTGTTGTTGTTTTTTTCGTAAATTCTCCCATATATATATATATATATATATATGTATGTATATATATATATTTTTATATATATATATATATGACTTCACTACTTATGCATCATGTCCGTAAAAGAATAGATTTCTTTGAGTTAAACACAAGATTAACTTTTTAGGAAGCAGTATAAATTTGCTGATCAACCAAGCAACTAGGGATTTGAATTTTTTATTCGATTTATGTTATGTTTGCTTGTAAGAAATTGAACTCTCAATGGCCCAGTCTATCAAATTCTAAGTATGTATTTAGGGTGGTATGATTCGCCACTGAAGCAACAGCACTGCTTTAAGACTGACATGTACGTAATTGGTTTGTAATACTGATCTCAGCTTCTCAGACAGGGTAAAAACAAAACAAAACAAAACAAAAAAACTAGCTTAGAAGACTGAAGAAAGGAGCACTCCGTCGATTACGACGACGAGGGTCCCAGCTGATACGATCAACGAAACAGCCTGCTAATGAAATTAACGTGCAAGTGACTGAGCAATCCACAGACACGTGTACCCCTAACGTAGTTCTCAGGGAGATTCAGCGTGACACATAGCGTGACAAGGCCGGCCCTTTGAAATACAGGTACTACTCATTTTTGCCAGCTGAGTGGACTGAGGCAATGTGAGATAAAGTGTTTTGCTCATGGACACAACGCGTCGCCGGGTATTGAACTCACGACCTTACGATCGTGAGTCGAATGCCCTAACCACTAAACCACGCGCCCTCACAGCTTAGAAGACTAGTTTCCTATCTATGGAGATATGTCTGATTTTATATAGTAACGTTTCGAAATGCCGGAAATAAGCGACAGTCAACTGGGCTCTTAAGATTTAAGAAAAAAAACTTAACCACAGCTTGCCGAAAAAAATTTTTACGAGGTATTCCACGAGTCATCGGTCAAGTATCCTGTTTCGGAAAGAAAACAACAGCTCATCACATTTAATCCTAGCATTTCGAAACGCTTCTCTATCTAGCTTAAGAAAATAATGGTTTTGTCTCAACATGTAACTCGAAACTGGAGTAAATTTTCATTGGTTGTAATATCGTCATAATGTGTGACTGAAGCTTAAAAGATGGTGGACAGATGTCTGTTTATAAAAACAAAATAACACTGTAAAGTGGTATCTGTTACTATCTAAAAGGGAATCTTAGCTGAAACTAATTAAGTTATACTGACATATAGCAAGTAAGTTATATTGACATAAAATATATTACATTGTTCGTAGCGCCACAGAAGACCTGGTCCTAATATATTTATAACTCCAGAGGAGAATACCTTGAAATAACTTCTCGTTGCTTTATCCTGGATTAAAGTAAACTAACGAAAAACTCAACTAATTCTGCTTCCAACAGACTGAACTATATCTCACTATTATATCTATTTATATTAAAGCAGACATGGTTATTGAAAGGGAATTATATATACATACTGGCATTATAGTCTCGTTCCCATTT
>NC_068986.1:21099858-21101043 GCF_001194135.2 Octopus bimaculoides | reverse complement strand
ATTAAAACTGCAGTCATGTGTTTTGAGGAAGCGCATACTTCGTCTTTTCTGTCAAATATTTGAGACTATGGTAAAGCGAAAAGTTTATTCTCTCAGTGGCCGGAAAAACATACCAGTCTAACTAGTTTTGGCATTTGTTAGTGTTTTATCAGGAATCAGTTATACAATCACGCTCAGAGAGAAAATAATAAACTAAAGTATTTATAGTGTAATCGTGGCACTTCGTCGGTTACGACGACGAGGGTGCAGTTGTTCCGATCGAGGGAACGGTGAGTGGGTAAGCCATTGCATTCATTCATTCCTTATTCATCGTATTCATATTACATTCGATACCTTTTATGTACCCCACGTTTGTATTGTCTGTCCTTGTGATGTCCCCTCTTCTTTGAGGCTTTATGCCTATAATAAAGAGATAAGCCTGCTCGTGAAATTAACGTGTAAGTAGCTGAGCACTCCACAGATACCTGAAACCCATAACGTAGTTCTCGGGGAGATTTAGCGTAACACACTGTGACAAGGCTAGCCCTTCGAAATACAGGTACAACAGAAACAGGAAGAAAGATTGAAAGTTGTGGTTAGAGAGTACAGCAGGGTTCACCACCAACCCTTGCTGGAGCCTCGTAGAGCTTAAGGTGTCTTCGCTCAATAAACACTCCATAGTGTAATACTGCATAGCAAATCTATATGTGTGTTTATGAACACGCGCTCGTAAGTTCACTTTACATTTCATTCGTAGTGTAGTTTTTCTATTTATTTATTTTTTTTTTATTATAGGAGCTTTTCCTGCACCGGGTACGCTTTGTGTCTTCGAGCACTTCATTTCACATTGCTCCAGTTTACTCGTTGAGAATGAGCATCAGCCGGAGTGCTGGTGCACTTCTCTCTTCCTTCGCGTGTCACCTCCAGGATGTGAAGTGGGTCTAACAGAGGATGGGAGATTCAAGAGAATGTCTATGTCTACATAGTCTTTTAAAACAATTAAAGAAAGCCTAGTGTATGTTACTGAATCACCCTCGTTGGCGGTCGACAGCTGGCTCTTAAAAATGCTTTTCTACATACATACGTACATACATACATACATACATATGTACGTACGTATGTATGTTGTCTTCTGTTTTTAATTATGTGTGTGTGTGTGTGTGTGTGCGTGTGCGTGTATATATATATATATATATATATATATAT
>NC_068986.1:21094232-21099186 GCF_001194135.2 Octopus bimaculoides | reverse complement strand
CGTTGTTTGTCCCCTCTATGTTTAGCCCCTTGTGAGCAATAAAGAAATAAGAAACGTTAGCACGCCGGGCGAAATGCTTAGCGGTATTTCGTCTGCCGTTACGTTCTGAGTTTAAATTCCGCCGAGGTCGACTTTGCCTTTCATCCTTTCGGGGTCGATTAAATAAGTACCAGTTGCGTACTGGGGTCAATTTAATCGACTGTCCCCCTCCGCCAAAATTTCGGGCCTTGTGCCTAGAGTAGAAAAGAATCTACCAGAGCAAACAAAATCGAGTACTCTGAGAAGTAAAACAACAACAACAATAATAATAATAATAATAAAGATTGAATCTCTAAAAAGAAAATAGAGAACAAAGCCGAGAGTCTAGATCAATAAAATTCGAAATCAAAGCTTCGTTAACCAAAATGATTTGGCAAATAATATAACTCGCAAGTGTCAGAAGCCATCCATCATAGCAACTATTCGTTTTTCTTGTTTCTTCTTTCTCTTTTTCAATTTATGAGAATGTTTTGAGTATAATTGCTTTCTGAGAAATACAAACAGTACTTCTCTACGAGGATGAGATAAAACCGGAAGTTTTTAAAGTTACCAAAATATCAGCTGGCACTTAGGAGGTTTTGACACAGATAAAAAAGAGAAGCTTTCCTTTCTATTTTTCTATTTCTCTTTTTGTCAGCCAGATGTCTGCAATCTGATGCTATTTACGAAATATGATTCTAGTAATTTGTAGGAATTGTTTTCGAATTGGTTTTTCTGCTTCTTTACTTCCTAGCTTATTTTGAAACGAAAAAGGGCAAAAGTTTGGATTGTTTAAAAAAAAAAAAATTGAAAGTGGATAAATGACAGGAAAAAAAAAACTGCCAACGCACGCCCCACAAACAAACACAAACGCATACACACAGACACATACTCACAAATCAACAACAAACAAGTTTATAAAAACATACAAAAAGAGAAACTCTTCTAAATGTGATTGTACGTCTCTGGCGATAGGATAAAACTGAAAATGGCTGCCAGCGTCGCATATCAATAACGGAGGTCAACGTACGTTTCGTTTAGGCTCAAAAAGCCATTTTTAAAGCCGGTCAAAATCTTAAAGTAACAACAATATTCCAAAAGCAGGAAAAAATAGATGTCACTCCAAAATGTCCACTAGCAATTTATTATTTTATTTATACTTTTATCTTTCCTGTTTCTTGTTTTTCCACCTGTAGGCATGGATATATAGTTCAAAAGTTCGCTTTGCAATCACGTCCTTTCGAGTTCATCCCCATTGCACAATACCTTGTGCAAGTTTCTTCTACTGTAGCCAGTACTTATTTTTTAAGCGTAATACTTATTCTGTTTTCCCTTTTGCTGGACCGCTAAGTTACGGGTACGTAAACACACCAACACCAATTGTCAGACACACGCGCGCACACATATACGATGCACTTCTTTGATTTTCCGGCTAGTAGAAGTTACTTGTCTAAGGTCCCACGCAGTGGGACTAAACCCGGAACCGTGTGGTTGAGATGGAAACTTCTTACTACACAGTCACTACCGTTCACATATATAAAGTTTTCTATCTATCTATATCTATCTATCTATCTATCTATCTATCTATCTATATATCTGTGTGTGTGTGTGTGTGTGTGTGTGTGTGTGCGAGTGCGTGTGTATGTGTGTGTACATAGAATGTATATTTTTCGTTAAAAAATGGCGGAGATGGGCTTTCTGGTTTTATACTTCGTTGGCTTTTATTTTGCTGACAAATTCATATCAAAACTGACTTCAGAGACTCGTTTCCATTGTGCAAGTCACGTGGCTGTGTTTAAAACGATTATCATTATGACAAAATAATTTTGACTGACAAAATAATTTTGACTATCTCGAAATAAGAGAAGTAGTTTGATCTCCATAGTAGTGAATTTTTTTTCTCTAAGTACAGTCGAGAAAAGCCTTCAAGAAACTAGTAATCTCGTAATTCTATCTTTCATAAGATCAGCTTCTCTCGAATTGGAATTCAACTAATGAGAGAAGCGAACGTAGCAGACATTTCTTCCCTGATTTCTAATACTGATTGCTGCTTCTTTGCATGGATCAATCCTTTGGTTTCTGTGCTGCTTATTTGAAAGACAAATATCTCAGACACGTATTAAATATTATGTTTCATAATCTGTAAATGGGAGCAATTTTCTGCTATTAACGTGTTATTTGCCAGTAAACTCCAAATCAATTATTCATCATTCCGGTTATTGATCTCTTAGTTTTTCAGTTCATAATTTCCACATGATAAAATTAATGATAATAATGAAGAGGGAAGATGATAAAATATAGCTTTGACTGAACATGTTTTTATGAATTGTCTAAAGTTTCCTTTTTGCACAACATACAACAATGTTAATACAGCGTAAATAATACTGTAATAATACCCCATTTTACATCAGACTTAGTTATATTAAGTATAAAGTTTAAGCTATAAATGGACAAATTGAGTAATGGATATCTGAAATGGTTGTAATTCTGGGTTTATAGAATATATATTCATTTAAATTGAACGAAATGAAATTCTATAGTTATGAGAATATATATTCTCTTTTTAACGGTTGAACTCAAAGATAAAGTTATAAATAACATGTAAATATTAGCTTAAAGAAACTGTTTTGGCACATAAAGACAAAGGCTGCCGTATTCAACAGTTGAAAACGAATTATTTCTCGTTTCTCGAAGTATCTGACCTCTTATGATGCAAACAATATATTTTCTGGTTTAAAAGTTACAGAGCAAAATTAAATCGGTGTTTGCTCTACGTCTGTCATAGAGATTTTGTAAAAATTGTATTAACAATGATGTTGACTACAACAACTAGAATTTCTACAACAAATCAACCGTAAAATTCAAGAAGAACAAGAAATAAATTACAAAATCATACGTATTTCGTGTGTGTTTGTTTTTTCCAATCCTTCACGACTAGCAACAACAAAGACAGTTACAACCCTTTCTGCTACAGGCACAAGGTCTGAAATTTTTCAGGAAGAGGGCTAGTCGATTACAATGCTCAACTGGTACTTATTTGATCTAATCCGAAAGGATGAAGAAAAAAAAAAAAAAATTATAATCCCTCGCCATATCACGGTTCACCTATCGCGGTTAATTATTTAAGCTTATGTCGATTATTCCGTGGTGTTGTTTTGCTTTTATAATTAAATATGTACAAATTATAAACATAACGTTGTTGTTGGCACTCCGTCGCTTACGACATCGAGGGTTCCAGTTGATCCGATCAACGGAACAGCCTGCTCGTGAAATTAACATGCAAGTGGCTGAGCACTCCACAGACACGTGTACCCTTAACGTAGTTCTCGGGGATATTCAGCGTGATACTGTGATAAGGCTGGCCCTTCGAAATACAGGTACAATAGAAACAGGAAGTGAGAGAGAGAAAGTTGTGGTGAAAGAGTACAGCAGGGTTCGCCACCACCCCCTGCCGGAGCCTCGTGGAGCATTAGGTGTTTTCGCTCAATAAACACTCACAATGCCCAGTCTGGGAATCGAAACCGCGATCCTACGACCCTAACCATTAAGCCATTGCACCTCCTATAAACATAATAAAAGAAATATACAGTACAGTACTGTTTCTACTTCGCGGGTTTTCACCTATCGCGGGGGCTTTTGGAACGTAACACCCGCGATAGTCGAGGGGTTATTGTAGACAGAATATCAGTATTGGTTGTTGTTAGTTAGCTTTAAGTCATCCCTGATCTATTATAGAAGACATTCCAGCTGTGGCCATTCCGTCTTTTCGAAATAATGGAGGAGAAAGTTTGCTATTCTGTCCTTTCTTATTTCTACCAGATCAAGCAATCGTCTACAAGCTTTCCTCATTGGCTCTTACCAATATTGGCGTGGTTACTCTTCGTTTACAGGCGATTTCTGATCGAACAAACCTATGTTCAAAGGCGCTCCAGTCGTGACTATTCTGTCGATTTGCATAGTTATGACCTTGAGATATTTAGTTAGAGCAGCTAATTACTCTTGCGACTCTGTCAATCGAAGTTTTGGAAAGCGGTATTTAAGGAATTCTTAGTTGTGGAATTCATCAAAATCGCAGGCTGCAGAATGGATGGGAAGTATGATAAGAGATCGTTAGCGGTGAATGAGGATGCTGTATAGGAGGCGATGTAAGTAACTGCTGCATGATTTTAACATGTGTCTGTGATTGTTATGGGAATAGAGAAAGATGGTGTATGATTATATTTGAATCTGTTTTCTCATTACTAATTCTGATGGTTTTGTCGCAGTGGCAGTAGTAGTGGTAGCAGCAGTATCAACAACAATAAAGAAATTAGTTTCTGGAACTTATCATAAATTCCTAAGAGATACACAACGGTAAACACAACAAAGCTGAGAACGCTTCAATAATAATAATAATAATAATAATACTGATAATATTAATGGTGGTTTAAAGTGGCGAGCTGACAGAAACATTAGCACGCCGGGCGAAATGCTTAGCGGTATTTCGTCTGTCTTTACGTTCTGAGCTCAAATTCCGCCGAGGTCGACTTTGCCTTTCATGCTTTCGGGAACGATAAATTAAGCACCAGGTGCGTACTGGGGTCGGTCTGATCGACTGGGCTTCCCTCCCCCAAAATTTCAGGCCTTGTGCCTAAAGTAGAAAAGAATAATAAAGGTGGTTTCAAATTTTGCTACAAGGGCAGCCATTCTGGGGGAGGTGATGAGTCGATTACATCAACCCAGTGTTCAACTGGTACTTAAATTATCAACCTCGAGAGGATGAAAGGTTAAGTTGACCTCGGCAGAATTTGAACTCAAAACGTAGCGGCAGATGAAATACTAAGCATTACGGCCCCGTAATGTTTCGTCAGCTCAACCAGCCTTTACGACAATGACAATAACGAATCAACGAGCGAGCGAAGAAGAAGAAAGAGAGAGAGAGAGAGAGAGAGAGAGA
>NC_068986.1:21089864-21093906 GCF_001194135.2 Octopus bimaculoides | reverse complement strand
AGAGAGAGAGAGAGAGAGAGAGAGAGAGAGAGAGAGAGAGAGAGAAAGAGAGAGAGAGAGATAGAGAGAGAGGGAGGGAGAGAAAGAAAGAGAGAAAGAAAGAAAGAAAGAAAGACAAAAAAAGAAAGAAAGAAAGAAAGACAAAAAAAGAAAGAAAGAAAGAAAGAAAGAGAGAGAGAGAGGTACAGAGATGGAGAGGAGGGTTTCTAGCTTATTTCTCCTGCTTGAAATATAAACCAAATCCACCTCAAATCACGCTCTATTGTTTTGGAAAAGAAAAGGACACACAGGATATTTAGTCTTGCAATCCTCTAATAAGACGGAATGGTAACGGCTGGAATTTCTTCATAGTTGGTTTGCACAATCAGGAATGATCTGGAGCTAAACTGCACCACCACCAACAACAACAACTGTTTCTTATTTAGGTTCAAAGCCTATAATGGTCCCAGTACTTGGCTGGTATTTTATTTTATTTTATCGACTCAGAAAGAGTAAAAACGAAAGCTGATCTTGGCTGGATTTGAACCCAGAAAGTAAAGAGCCGAAACGAATACCACAAAGTATTTTCCCTCGGTGAGACTGGAACTGAGAACGTGAAGGTTCTTTCTCTAACGCTCTTACAATTGTATCCGTCTTCCACCCTTTGGCTAAAACTAATACAGTATAATGGATTTCAATAATTCTAATTGGCATAAAATGTTTCTGTAATGCATAAGCCGTGGCTGTAATCTTGAATCCGAATCCGTAAAGCATCGACGATGTAATAGTCAAATCATTATTAGAGTTATTCATTTTAAGCGGCTGTCGTGACGTTCTGAGTTCAAATTCCGCCGAGGTCAACCTTGCCTTTTATTCTTTCGGGGTCGATAAATTAAGTACCAGTTAATCGACTTAATCCCTTTGTCTGTCCTTGTTTGTCCCCTCTGTGTTTAGCCCCTTGTGGGCAATAAAGAAATAAGAAACGTTAGTACTCCGGGCGAAATGCTAAGCGGTTTTTAGTCCGTCTTTACGTTATGAGTTCAAATTCCGGCGAGGTCAACTTTGCCTTTTGTTCTTTCGGGGTCGATAAATTAAGTACCAGTTGCGCACTGGGTCGATATTATCGACTGGCCCCATCCCGCCAAAATTTCAGGCCTTGTGCCAATAGTAGAAAGGATTATTACAGCTACTTAGAGCAACGACCTGGTAGAACCGTTACCACGACATAGCGGCATTTCGCCCCTCTACGTTCTGAGTTCAAATTCCGCAGAAGTCGATTTTGTCTTTCATCATTTCGGAGCTGATAAAATTAGTACCCGCTGAGCACTGAGGTTGATATAATCGACTAAGCCCTCCCCTCGAATTTCAGGCTTTGTGCCCATAATTGAAAGAATTATTACAATTACTTAGCTTTTAGCATGTATCTTCCCCCAAACATCTCCCCTTGCGGTGATTTATTGTCCCATTAAATATTGTTATTCTTACTGAACAGCCAGGGTGGATGTAAGTTTTGTCTAAGTTGATTCCTGGTTGCGATATAACAAATTAAAATAATTTTGAAAGCAGCAAAATTTACTGTTCCCTTACTTATTTTTATTAAGTATTCCAAACCGATTAATATATTCAGTGCATAAAAGTAACCCTTTCTGCAATGGTTTGTACAAATAAAAGAAAAAATAGTTTCCAACTCGATTTTTCTATTCAATAAAAAAATAGACATAATTTATTTTCCCATAGAAATAAAAGGAAAGTGCATGCGTCTTACTCACAAAGATTCGATTGTGGCTTATATGAAGTGCAAACTTTATCGAGAATAAAGAATACGAAAAACTGAAAGAGGCTGCCTTCAGATAAGTTAGTATTTTAAAAAGAATATTTATGTAAACGCAACCTACAAAATGACAAATAATGCACATACTTCCGTAACACAAGCACGTTTTGAAGTGGTTATGCTAATTGTGAAGAAAGCGAATCATAAACATCGAAGTTTTGTTTGTTAAAGTGTTGTTGCTGTACGAATTTTAATGGAAGAAAAAGTAATAGTATTTGCGAATGTTAGTTTTATCACGGCGTACAGTTTCTGACTGTATAAAGGATTTAGTTTTTTAAAAAAAGTTGTTCGAAACTTCAGTCTTAGTTTGAGAAAAAATCTGTAAACCACACAAAGAAAAGGGGAAATAATGCTAAGAAATTAGGAACGAATCTCTCAGTTAATTTACAAGCTTAAGGGAAGTCTGATCTTTGCAAATAAGAGACAACTAAAGACATGTTTCAGTTTTTTAGACCTCATCGATGTAACAGACTACTCAAGCTTATTTGATCAGTTGATGAAGATTTTTAGCTATAAATAGATAAATAATTTAAAATTCAATTGCAGTCGCTATTTATGCGTCTCCCAGAGCCTTGTTATATTAAGGATGTCTACATAAGTAGAATAAAAACGATTTTTTCTTTTATAACCGAGTATACTCTCACACACGCAGGAAGGAAGCGGATGCAAAACCTTGCGTTAAAACCTTTCTCATGAGTCCTCGCAATTTAAAAGAAGTGGGTGGATACACCAGGGAATGAAAACCGTGTAGCCGTTTTTCCTCACCGAAGTTTTCATATTGATTTTACAGTTATCATCAAGAGGAGTAAAAAAAAAAAAACATTCTTTTAGTTCCAGATCAAAGGTATTCCTGTGACGACCATTTCATCTTTCAAAAGAGAATTGGGTGTGATTTGAGGGCAGTTTTTAGCAAGTTGATCGATCACATAGAAGCTCCTTTGTTTGTTTGTAGCATTTGTGTCTGCAAGAGAAATAAGTTATCGAAATAAACTACCTTCAAATGGTATTGAAACCGCACCTGGGTCTCTCCTTGCTGATAGCTTTAATCTTGCTTTACAACAATCTTGCTTTACAGCAAGATTAAACGGGAACTAATGTTTTTAGCGTGATAATGGAATCTCTATGTACTTGAGAAACCTCCTAGAAAGAGCAGTTAAATCTTCCTCAAACAACAATCTACCATATTAAGTCTGCGAAAGAACATGTGAGATACTGTTGTCTTACGGACCATGGAAATGACTGGATGGTTGTCTGGAATGCTTTTGGTTATAAATCTGCTCGCTCAACAATTAAAACATACGGTAGAATGAATGAAAATACTAGAAACAAACTTTCCATAAGTTGTTATTGTCACATCGTTGTTGTTTACACCAAGGTCAAAACCGATCGAGACCTATAGCCCCATCTGTGTTCAGCCTATCTTCTTTTTTTTTTTTTAGTGTGTCCGCCAATGTGTATTTTTCTTATTTACAAGAGAAGGTCATCATTTGAGGAAGATTTGCTGTTGCTTCTAGCAAATCGTGTGACTATGCAAACATTCCTTAGTTGGCTTGTTACCAATTCCGTTTTTTTATAGCAACCGAACTACAATCATATTATGTATTTGTTTATTTATCTATCCATTCATTCATTCATAAATGCTGTTTTTCATTTGGCAAGTGATAATTTTACTATCAAATGCCAAAGGCAAAGAAATCTAATCTCCTAATATCCATGAATGAAAAATGTTTTCGGTTCCCTTTGTAACGGCGCCAAGTCATGCTGCTGCGGATTCTCATTTGTTTGTTCGCTGTGTGTCCTGTCATGCATGAATCCGAAGCCGCAAGATGATCAACGGACGGTGAGTGAACACAAATACCATTGATCAAAACCAACCACAATACTCTTAATTAGATGGTTTACCGCTAATGTGTTTCATGTAATCAAGTTTCGGATCCTAATTATGTGAAGTTTATAGTTTACGTAAGGGGAAGTATCAACATAAGAGAGCAGTAGCTTAAATATGTGCGTAGATGTATTTAACAAGACTAGTGAGTTTCATTATAACAGTCTTGGCTGATAGAGTGCTATCATCACATACTGTATGTATGTATGTATGTATGTATGTATGTATGTATGTATGTTTGTTTGTTTGTTTGTTTGTTTGTTTGTTTGTTTGTTTGTTTGTTTGTTTGTTTGTTTGTTTGTTTGTTTGTATGTATGTATGTTTGTATGTGTGTGTGTGTGTGTGTG
>NC_068986.1:21086541-21088397 GCF_001194135.2 Octopus bimaculoides | reverse complement strand
ATCTGTAAAATTTGAATGAAATTGGTTGCGTAGTTCTCGAGTTTTAGGGATTCACACAGACAGACAGACAGACAGACACACATTCTCATTTTTATATATATATATATATATATATATATATATATATAACAACGTGATTGATTGATTGATTAATTAATTGATTATGTACTAATCAACGCCTATAGTTAATTTGAAATGTAATGGCTGATAGAAAATCTCAAATGCAATGCAACAGAAAATTAATTGATATAAATGTTGATTATAGGAAAGGGTTTGAAGAATATCAATGTTAAAATATCTATTTCAATGACTAAAACTACTTTATTAATTTTTAATAGATTTCACTATTTATGTGAGGTGGGAAGGATTGATTTAAAATTTGTTATTCAATGCATTCTTGTTTATCTTGTTAAATCCATACCACTCTAAGTATGTGTGTACATGTGTGCATGTATATGCGTATACAGGTGGGGCGGAGAGGACGGACATTTATGAAATGGCTATTATTCAACCCCAAGGGGAGGAACGTATGTCCAATAGGTACCATTCGGTCCGTGGTGTCTTAGCATTTTCTTTTCTTTTCAGATGAAGGCATGGCGCTGTGGACGATAGTGCATCGCTTATTTACCTACGTCAGTTACGCGTCAGACAAACTTTGATACGGAGTCCAAATTGCTCTGCTCAGAGGCATTCCACTGAATTTGGCATCGGTAATCGATCAGTAAGGCGTATTATTCTCGATGACCTGCATTTCCACCTATACAGATTGGCCACTGGGCAACAGTTGAAACCATGGGACTTTGCACAGAGCAATGCTAGGGAGAGTGGAGGCTGAATTCCAAGAACGCCTTCAGAAATGCATCAATGAAAACGGACACCACATGATGGATGTTGTTTTTCATACTTGATTTTGACAAATGCTAATTCAATACGAGCACATTGACGTCAATAAAATTTGTTTGCAGCTAAAATTAATGATTTTGTGAATGTTTCAAAAACGTCCGTCTTCCTTGTCTCATCCTGTACATACATACACACACGCATACACACACACACACACGGGTGTGTGTGTGTGTGTGTGTGTGTGTGTGTGTGTGTGTGTGTGTGTGTGTGTGCGCGCTTGCGTACGAACCACTGTACATATGTATGCGTTTCTGATTTTTCGGTATTACTAATAGATATTTATTTATGTTTCTATATACACACTTGGCTTTTTACAAATAAATATATCTCAACTAATTATACATTTAAGTATAAATACACACACACGCACACACACACACACACACGCACATGTATAATATCTATAGATACATGTGTATATCTATGTGTGTGTGTGTGTGTGTGTGTATACAGTCATCCCTTAACTATCGCTGGTGTTGCGTTCCAAAACACCCCTCGATAGGTAAAAACCTGCGAGTTAGAAACAGTACTATATTGTATATTTTTAAAATTATTTTAATAATTTGTATATATTCATTTTATTTTATTATAAATGCAAAACAGCACCACGGTGGAATCGACGTAAGATTAAATAATAAACCGAGATAAGTGAACCGCGATATGGCGAAAGATTACTGGGATCTTTTTTAAACCGGGGGCCACATTTTTCATTAACGAAACACTTTGAAACTTGGATCACTGGTAGAATGTGTCATATAAAACATCTTTTTCTCTTAGTCTTCTTAAAAAAAAAAAGAAATCCATAAATTATTCCATGTTAAAGTTGTATTTCTGTAATTTCAACCAATCACTGACGTCCATTCAGCCGATATACATTAAGTGCCGACTACATAAACAAACGATTCTGAAACAATTAACCCTAACCCTAACTCTAACCCTAACCCTAGGGTTAG
>NC_068986.1:21084874-21085973 GCF_001194135.2 Octopus bimaculoides | reverse complement strand
ACACACACACACACACACACACACACACACACACACATACATATATATATACACACACATTTATACTTACATACATGAATATATATGTATGTGTGCGTGCGTGCGCGTGCCTATACACACATACATATGCATGGAAAGAATATACACATATAAGCACTTACATGAATCTACATGTATACTCGGTACTTATATATACATGCTTAAACTTGAATAACCCGTTTTGATGTGTTTGACATGAAGAATCTATCTGAGATGCGTTTATTTAAAGCATAACAAAAGATTCTGTAAATATACTGATAGCTCAGCATTCATTAATAGTCAAATATAGCTACATTTACTGACTTACATTCAACTGACCAATGAATGGCCACCAGCCGCTGGTGTTTCTCAAAAGAAAAGCAGCATCTAATCTTGAAAATATTTTAAAGAATAAACTTTGAACCATAAAAGAATGCCGATTCTGACATGTGATGCTCATCTTTTATCATCGTTCAACATTTCGATGTTTTTATTTTGTTAATTGCATTCATCGTAAGCCGCCTCAATATAGCATATGAGTACCACAGAGAGCGAGTCCATGATAAACTAAAAGGAAACCCCATTTCATTTCAGAAAAACAGCGGGGACTTTTATAAGTATCATGGTCTGATCGAATGCGAAATCCACCTCCAATCATATCACAGCTTTCAAAAGGGAGAGATACACTGGATAATGACGTCCTACATTCTTATAAAAAAGAAAGTGGAATGGTCACAGCTAGAATATCTCTTATATTGGTTTGTTCGTCCAGAGTTTATGGGGAACTATAAAAAACAGCAGTAATATTGATAAAGACTATGATCGTTTTCAATCTATTACTCTTAGCAAAATTTTTCCTTACTTGTAATTGATTCAGAGGTAAGACTGAGAAATATTATAAGTTAAGAGGTAGCATACTAACAAGCATGCGCAAGAAATTTTACATTAAACGAAATCTCCATCTTTTAGTTGTATCAAAGAAAACAGAACCAAGTGAATGTAATTGTTAGCCGAACTCAAAAGAACTCAAAACAAAGGGAAGATAATTTCAAAGAATTGTGGAATAGTCACAGACACGATT
>NC_068986.1:21081659-21084523 GCF_001194135.2 Octopus bimaculoides | reverse complement strand
GATATCTTTCTCTCGCCTCTTACTAGCTCGCTTTAACATTATGCTTGCATATATATACGCCTACACAACACAAACACACACAAACACACACACATATATATATATATATATATATATATATATAACTACTCAATAACACACATACACACGGGAAAACTAACTATTCTCATTGATACAAATCTTTAGAACTTAACTCGGGATCAAAGAGACTTACTCTTTGAAAGAATGGCTGAAATTGTTGTTGTAATTGGAAAATTCCAGAAATTTGATAGTCAGTGGAATATTTTGTTGTCTAGATGGCCAATATATTAACCTCTCGTTCCGTATCAACTTTTCCATTCGTTACCAAATATTATCAGCTGAAGTTGAACATGTAGATTGTAAAATCCAGCATTTTAACACTGTTTTTGCTTTGGAACATAGAGAAAAAGAATTAATTCTTCTGTAAGTTGTGCAGAGTTCGATGCAAATGGCATATTAAACACATTTTACGTAGTTTTCACTGAGAGATACTGCAGCCTGGAGAATAAACATGGCTTCGAAAGAACAATAAAGCTATATTAATAATTCCACAGACTGCAATTTATTGCCAAAAATCTCTTCTATAATCCTGTTAATATCCCTCCAACTGGACTTTGGAAGAATATTGCTGGAATCTTCTGTTGGAGGAAGTCCAATGCAATAAGGGATGCTGAAAAAGGCAATGATTTTGCATCGACAAAAGAACGTAAACTGTTCTACTCCGACCTCATATATTAAATAAAATAATCTGATTAATGGTTTCTCGTAAAGAATTTAGCACGATCAGTCGCAGATATTAGTTAGTGTAATACACAGATTTAATGAAGATGGTGAAAGCTTCCATGAAGACGAAATTTTACTGTAAACATGCATGATATATATCAATAATAATGGCCTTTAATACATATACACACAAATCAATATATACGAACACAATGCGCGAACTCACAAGACAAGAAGATACTCATAAATCATAAATGCACATATCTGCATGTCACGTGGTTATTTATCGTGTTCATGGAATTTATCAACTTAAGAAACGATTGCAGACATATTTGTAATGTTAAGTTCGCTTCGCTCGCTCGCACGCACACATTATATATATATATATATATATATATATATATATAATATGCACTACAAGTATATGTGCGTATGTATATAATCTATCTATCTATCTATCCAGCTACCTTTTAATAGAATCGTGTTATTTTTCCAGTACCATAGGTTTCCTACAGAAATATACGCATTTATTTAACTGGAGTTTAATGTACGAATGACAAACCACGCCACTTATTATAACAACGTGAGTGTAACGTGGCTTACGTAACAACTCCTCAGTAAAATTCAGCTTCCAAAACAGTTTGGTAATACAAATAATCCGTTTCTAAACTTAAACATTCGGATATGGAAGAACTGATAAATCTCGTCTGCTTACATAAAATGTAAATACTTAGATGGAGATAACGTGTGTCTATACAGGCACAAAATTTCAGTAGTCCTTACTTAGAATAGCATTTATATTCCTCTCTACAAACAAAAGAGAATCAGTAGTTTAAGAAATCCACAGAAGTAAACACAATCGAGACAACAAGGGATATTTTAAGAAACTAAAATTTCTAGACCAAGCAAAGAAGAAATACTCCGTAACAAATTCGTTTGATGCCACAACTACATATAAAAATGGTTTACGTTGAATGAAATGCGTACTAACTATAGAATAAGATGTACAGGAATCCTTTTAAAACAGAACACGAATGCATTAGACCGAGCGATGAATTAATATTGATAATATTATTCGTTTTTACTGGTGGAACTCTAAGTAGCTGAAACTATAAAGAATAGCGTGCAATAATTTGGGTTAAAAAACCTTTTGGATGGAAAAAGTCGAAGACTGCACATGGGACACGAGCCCACATCTTTTAAAAACATTTCAGACATTCTACCATTAGACGAAGGTAATCCCTCGAATTATTTCACATTCTCTCGAAGCTTTTAAATTCTTATGACACAAACGACTAATAATATATTACAAAACATCAAAATAAAAGCAAAATTTTATGTTATGAATGGGACACAAGCGTCTAAACCTACGAACGACAAATGATGAAAGGGATTTATAAATTTGACTGTAGGGTGACCAGTTATGAAAACTACGCAATGAAAAGCAATACCTCTCAACGCGACTTCTCAACTCTTTTTATTCGCTATTTGTATCAAGAACAGAAATTTGAGAAACTCTATAAAATTAAAACCAAAATCAAGTGGTGATTTTCGTAGGATAGTAGAAGATAGTTCCCTTACGGAATAGAGTCATGCTGTTTAAACTTTAAAATTGTTCGACCTTTTGTGGGAAAATATTTCCCAGAAAAATATGAATTGAATAACATTCAAATAAAATTATGGAAATTACTATTTTTAAATCTCACAACGCGAAATATTTAGCAACATAACATGGCAGTCTTGGTTTAGGACGAAAGTTGCTGTAATTTAGCCCCAAGATTCCCTTGTTCGAAAATATAAGGACACAAATCGTGTCATATAGCCAGCTGGAGACGATGTCTCCTGAGGCTAAATTACAGCAACAGTCGTCCTAAACCAGGACTGCCATGTTATGTTGGCAAACAATCTTTACTCCAAAATTATGGAAGTTGCCGAGATATATATATAGGGTCAGGAGTGGCTGTGTGGTAAGTAGCTTGCATACCAACCACATGGTCATGGGTTCAGTCCCACCGAGTGGCACCTTGTGCAAGTGTCTTCTACTATAGCCTCGGGTCGACCAAGGCCTTGTGAGTGGATTTGGTAGACGGAAACTGGAAGAAGCTCGTCGTATATATATA
>NC_068986.1:21080516-21081606 GCF_001194135.2 Octopus bimaculoides | reverse complement strand
GTGTGTGTGGCTTGACAACTGATTCTGGTGTGTTTACGTCCCCGTAACTTAGCGGTTCGGCAAAATAGACCGATAGAATAAGTACTAGGCTTACAAAGAATAAGCTCTGGGGTCGATTTGCTCGACTAAAGGCGGTGCTCCAGCATGGCCGCAATCAAATGACTGAAACAAGTAAAAGAATAAAAGAATATATTCAGCACTGACTACGGTACTGTAATGTGTCACTTTGACGAAGTTAGTTGAAGAAGTGTGGTGAAGGTTTTGGTGCTCCAAGGATGAGGACACTTTTAGCGCCGACATATTAGTTAAGAGATACAATAAGTTAGACGAAATTTTGCGCCTTTTTACACAAACGTCCGGGAGTTACCAAACGCAATCGCTTGTCTCTTGTAAATATTCATTAGCGCTATTCTGAAGCTTATGAATATTCATAAACAGATATTCATAAGCGGAGCCATATTGACTGAGCAAGACATGCACTTTGAAACGTTTTCTGAATAATTATCTCTGTTATTACTGCAATCTAATGATTTTTTAAACTTTCATTTATTCTTTTATGAGACCATTTAGTGCACGGTTACTATATGAGACGTTTGATTGTACCTTGGATTTTAACTATCCATAACTAATGCACGAATCGACGATGTTTTCATTTGCTGAAATTGAACCCAATATGATTTAACTAATTCGAAATTGTATGCGCTTATATACGAGTGCAAAGCATTTACTGACAAACCGACTGACAGACAAATATACTGGACAGCGTTTCGTTTAACGTAGTAAGAGCGATTATTAAAGATCATCAGTGAATAAAAAGAATGTCAGATAATCTTCACGTATGTAAGTCTGTGTTTGGGTGAAGACTGATGCTATTTCAAAAAGTGTATTAGGGGCATAGTGACAAAAAGATTGAAATAATTACAGGAACCTTGTTTAATGCGATCGATTAACCGCTTAAAACCTATACTTCAGTATGGTCGTAGTATAAATATCAAGGAAAGCAGCAGTAAATGAATAAAAGAACATGTATATGTCGTTATATGTGTGTGTGTATGTGAGTGTGCGCGCGTGCGAGTGAGTGTGTATATAT
>NC_068986.1:21067651-21077499 GCF_001194135.2 Octopus bimaculoides | reverse complement strand
TATATATATATATATATACACGAGTGTCGGTGGCTGTGTAGTTAGAAGGTTGCCTCACAACCACATGGTCCCGGGTTCAGTCTCACTGCGTGGAACCTAGGGCAAGTGTCTTCTACTATAGCCTCCGGCTGACCAATACCTTGTGAGTGGATTTGTAGACGGAGACTGATAGAAGCCCGTCGTGTATGTATATATATATATATATATATATATACAAGTTAATGTCTGTGTTTGTTCCCTACACCACTCCGCTATCGCTTGACAACCGATGATAGTGTGTTTATATCCCCGACAGAATAAGTACTAGGCTTACAAAGAGTAAGTCCTGGGGTCGATATGTTCGACTAAAGGCGGTGCTCCAGCTTGGCCGCAGTCAAATGACTGAAACAAGTAAAACAATAAAAGAATATATATTTATATCTGCAAATATTATTTATGCATACATATTTATATACGCATATATATGTATACACGTGTGTATATACGTTTTTTTTTGTGTCACTGCGTATATTTCTCTTCGTGTTTTTGTTTATGAAAATGCTAAATATTAATTTCAAATTTTGGCCCAACGCCAGCAATTATGGGGTAGGGGTAAGTCGAATACCTCGACCTCCCAGTACTCAACTATTGACCTCGAAAGGATGAAAAGCAAGGTCAACGTCGGTGGAGTTTGAACTCGGAACGTAGAGACGGACGAAATGTCGCTAAGCATTTTGCCCGGGGTGCTAACGATTCTGCCAGCTTGCTACCTTAACACATGCTAAATATTGGCTTCAAATTTTGGCAGAAGGTCAGCTATTGGGGGTGGGTTTGTGGTGGGCTTAGAGAGCAAATAAATCGATCACATTGACCCCCCCCCCACCATTACTCATCGATCCCGAAAAAAAAAACGAAAGGCATAGTCGACGTCGGTGGAATTTGAACTCAGAACGTGAAGACGTACCAGATGCTGCTAAGCACTTTGCTCAACATGCTGACGATTCTGCCAGTTCAACGTCTTATAATGTCACTGAATATTACGAAACAAACGTAGACAATCTTCTTAACGAAAATATATCAAGATTTGCGCATTGATTGCCCCAAAAAGTGAAATTGTAGAGCTGTTATGTTATGCTGAGTTACAGAGATTTGTATACAAACCCAGCAATGACATGAACGTACACCAACTCTTATATACAGTCAGCTGCACATTCAAACACACACACACACATACACACACACAAACATACAAGTACACACACACACACACACACACATTCACCAGCACATACACACATGGGCGTGCGCAAACCGACCAAAGGAATGATATACAAACACTCACTTTATGAATGCACATTCGTTCATACATTCTCGCTCACTCACACGTGAGTAAACAAAATTAAAAGAATGTACTTACACACCAATGCACACAAACACAACCAGATACATATACATACATATATACATATATATATAATGTGTGTGTGCGTTATTGTGTCTGCCTTTGTCTTCCACCACTGCTTGATAACGGGTCTTGATGTGTTTACGTCTTCGTATCTTAGCGGTTGGGCCAAAGGAGACCGATAGAAAAAATACCGGCCTTAAAAAAATAAGTACTCTGGTCGATTCATTCGACTAAAAATTCTTCAAGGAGGTGCCCAGCATAGCCGCAGTATAATGATTGAAACAGTTACAAAATAAAAGATAATACACATACGCGCACACGCGCACACACACACACACACACACATACGCGCGCGCGCACCGACGAGGGAAATCACATAGATACATTCAAACAAAAGTATGCGCAAGCGCATAATACGGTACATGACTTCACGCATTAAAAAAACCCGTACAAACATACACCAGCATAGGCGAGCCAATGAGAAAACAGCATAGACGAGCTAATGTCGTTATTTAGTCTGCTAGATGTAGCAGCGAAAGGCCTCTTCTAATACAGCCTAACTGTTCGTTTTTCTTCTTTCTTTATCGTAAGAAAAAGAGGTATAAGAGACATATAGTTCGTAATACATAAAGTGGCTGGTTAGTTATGGGTGGAATGGTCATTCAGAGCTAACCCGCAGGTAAAACACGACGTCAAAGCCAACAAATGCACATGCATTTTCTACCATGCATAAATCAATACATACACAACTGCACAACGATGTACGCGCATAAATGATACAATGCTCGCGCACACACATACGTCTGCGCGCGCGCGCGTGTATATGCGTGTGTGTGTGTGTGTGTATATATATATATACATATATATATATATACATACATACGCATATATACACACGTATAGGTATGCCTGAGAAAAATTCTAAGGAATTTGCTTTGAAGTGATGTGATGTTATTCCGAGTTCATTCCGTTTCCACTGCGGAAGTATATTGCATGTATACATATATGTGTTTGTCACCGTATTTATGTTCACACCGGTCTAAAAATCAGTTTTGTTCATGTTATCTCCCTTTATTGACCGTAACTGTGTGGCCCAACCTCACTAAAATAAGTACCAAACAGAAATAAGTATTGCTGTCCATACATTTAAGTAAAACCTTTGAGAGCGGTGCTGAATGACAAAAAGCAGTAAATGATTAAAATCAATAAAACATGTTTATTAAACAAATAATTAAAACCTCTGTTATTAGCTAAGTAAGCATCTAGAATGCCATTAACCAACTTAATTATGTTGGTAAATGAATATTTTGAGCAGTTAGTACATTAAACAACTGTCGTACGACCAAAAATTATTCGCTTTCCAATATAATTTACATCAACATATATGGAAGACAATACTGAATGTGTGTCATCATTTTGTAAAGGCTTCTTCGAAGAGACTTAATTTCTTCGTAACGTGCCGTAGTACAACCGAAAAACTCCGACGCTTGTGACTTAAATATCTTATTGACATACTAAATTTGTCTTGGATACCATCTGCGTAATATTTAGATAAGGAGATTTCATGTTTAGAATAATATAAACTAAATGATATTCAGATGTACAGCAAAACAAAAATATTGTTTGTCGATGACGAATTTAGCAAATTGAATCAATGTCGAGCGGCTCATTTACTCAAACGGAAATTTTGCTATGAAAAATAGATATTAAATTCTTATTGTTGCAAGAGAAGTGGAAATAGAAACAGAGTTTTCGGCCACGCATATGGACATCTTCAGAGGGTATTGAGATAAGCTGAAGGTTAGTATTTTTGAAATGAATGAATAAACAAACAAATGGAAATCTGTTGGAGAGGATTATATTAGCAATTACATTTGTATATTAAGAACGTTGTAAACAATTGTTACGTTAGATTAAGGGATGAGTATTGCACTGTGATTGGTCAATATAAGCAGCAACTTATATTAACCAATCGTTATATTGTGAATCGTTAAGATTTCACAAAGACTGGCTGATTGTTACATGTAATAAATAGTGAACTCTCCTGTTGTAAACGATAGATGAGGATTCCGCAATTTCTTGTTGAACAATCTGGTGTAGTGGTTAAGAGCGCGAGCTACTAACCCCAAGATCCCGAGTTCGATTCCAGGCAGTGACCTGAATAATAATAATAATAATAATAATAATAATAATATCGAAAAATACCTTAGGAATGAAAACCCAGGTTCGAAATTTCCCCAAGATACCTGATGAAGGCTGGAAGGTATATCAGCCGAAACGTGTTAACAACAAACAAGATGAGGACAAAGTTACGCTTTAGAGATTCACTACAGACAAATCGTTATATAATTTCTTATTTCTAAAAACTTTGCTATCCCCCTACCCCACACCCGCTTCTCCTGGCAAAGTAAGTCTCTGGTTATTGTGAATGTCATTTCACGCTCTTATGAGGTGTGATCACCGATATATTCTTCCGTGCATTAGTTAAGAGACTTGCTTTCATAACAGACGATAAAAGAAATGTGCGATTTTAACTTTTGAGGAGATTAAAGTAATTAAAAAATAGAACTGAAAAGGACATAAATTTCGTTAAATTTCTAAATATTAATGAATCACTTTCACTTTTTTTTTTATCCTTTGTCCTTTCAGTTGAGAAATTTGAAAACAAATGACGGAGAGAATATATATTTTTGTTTTGTTTTGTTTTTATCGTTAATGAATTTGAATGAAATATGTCTAATGCCTTCTGATCGACGTTTCTGAAGTTAGATAAAATTTGATGCAATTAAAATTTAAATCAATATGTTGGTTATACAGTTGTATATTTAAGAGATGAGGAATTATGCACATTTTTTTATATTTGACGGATATTTGTCCTCATCTCGTTTGTTGTTAACACAACGTTTCGGCTGATATACTCTCCAGCCTTCATCAGGTATTTTGAGGAAATTTCGAACCTGGGTTCTCATTCCTAAGGTATTTTTCGATGTTATTTTTATTATTATTATTATTCAGGTCACTAGATCACTGCTAGATCACTGCTTTATTCTTGCTAATTATTAAGAAGAAAAAAAAAACAGGGAAAAGCAAATTCACAAGGATATGAAATAACAGAGTCATTAGAACGACGTACGAAATACCTTGCAGCATTTAGTTTTGACCACGTACAATCTAAGTTGAAATCCCGCAGAGATCGCGGTCGATGAAAGAAACATAAGCCAAACACTGGTACTTATGTATTTTATCAACAATACCCATCTGCTAGAATTGAGGCCTTGTGCCTATATATATCATAAATCAATACTGAGAAATAAACATGTTTGTTTAGTTGAATAAGGAAAGAAAAAATGAAAATCGGAGCACCGTAACATGTGGTTTGTTATGTCTCTTTCTCTCTAATCTTTCCCTTGTTTTTCGCTGTTGTTCCAGCTTTAACGTAGCAACACTCACAATATCAAACAACTACAGACAACGACAAAACACATCATGCTCTATTTCTCATGAAACCATTCCATTTTTACAAGATTGTCCAATACAATACAACCTTCCTTTAAATACTGGGCTTTGTTTTCCGATCCATTTTAATCCTATTATTTCGCGCGCGCGCGTGTATATATATATATATATATATATATATATGTATGAGAGAGAGAAAGATACCTATATATATGTAAACACACACGCACACACATATACATACATTTTATATATATATATATATATATATATATATATATATACCTAAACGTATAAATATGTATGTATACATGTATATCCATATGTTTAGGTGGAGAGACTGCTGAAACAGAGGCAGCGAACCAGTGTGATTGGATCTACCAATTTCTTTAACTCATCGAAGTTTCCAAATGATTAAAAACCAACAATAAAAAATATCGACTCCATCGAAATCAATTCTAAGAAAAATATATCACCTGAAATCAACAAGATGTAAACAACAACAACAACAACAGCAACGACAGTAGCAGCAGAAACAGCAACAACAACAGCGACAACAAAAATCAATATTTCTTTAAGTCATCTCCTTATTTAGAGATAGGATTTAAATAGGAGCTTTTCTCCCACAGCTAACACCTTCAGACATGACTTGTCTCCTTTGACATCCGAAGTTTTGCTTTTATTTAAAGAAGTTAGTCGATAGGCTCCTGTTTGAGCTCCGTTTTACATAAATATGAAGAAGCAAACAACTGAAAGACAAACGCGTTAAGTTATTTGATTATTAGTTTAGAAGTTTGGTTGGTTTAGGAAAAAAAAAATAGCTCCTTTTTTCTTTATATATCAGAAATAAAATATTGACAATGAGATAATTTAGCTGCTGCCAATATTTTCATGAAGAATCCAACGAAAAAGGGAAAATTAAATAACAAAACATTGCAAAAGACATAAGAGTTACGAGAAAAAAGAAACCCAAAAATTATTCAACAAAATTTTTAAAATGAAGTTAAAATTCAACAAAATTTGTGATGTTACAAAGAGCTTTGCGACTTGCATCTCTTTTCGCAGTTCGTAAGCGTCAAGTTATTCAAATTATTGGTAAGACAATCGAATAAAATAAATCGATTTACCGACCAGTCATGTGGGTATCGAATCTAAGAATTTTTATAATCTTGGTTCCAAAATATAAATGTAAATAAGAGAAAGTCAACGAGTCTGTTATAAACGATTTTCTTCTGTCCTGTCGTAAAATTGGTATATTATATGAGTATCACTGAAATCTAGATCAATTAATTACGCTGTTTACAATCAACACGGCGTCCATCTGAATAAGATGGCGTTCAGTTAGTAATGAATTTTTAAAGTTTGAATATCTCTTCTTTTGAACCCTCAAATCCAGCTAATAATGAAGTCAGAATGCTCAATCAGGTGAAGTAAAAATTGATCGCTCAGTCACCAGAACAACTAGAAACAACTAATAGCACTGTAAAGTTATCAAGTGTGATACCTCCATTCCGTTAATGAGCATATAGGCAAAGATAGTATTTACTCCTATTTTGCCTAGAAACGTATAGCGGATGGTACTTTTTACACAGAGTTCGCTTAGAAATGTATAACAGAGGGTAGTTTTCACTATTGCTTCAGCCAGGAGCGTACACAGGAGAGTAGTCTTTACATATGTTTCGCTTAGAAATTATACCCAGTTTTCGCCAAGAAACGTATAACGTCTTCGCCTCTGTTTCACCCAGGAACGGAGGTGAAGTATGGCGATATGCAATCTGTAATAATTTTTTTGTTGGAGACCATGTGCTGGACGAGTTAAGCGCGGCTTTTCAGTTGCTTTTAATTTGCTATTCGCAAATAAGATATTAACAGGGCATCACCATCGAATATCATTATCTCGCTTAACGATACTGCGATATAATACTGAAGATGAAATTAATCACACTGATAATGTTCATCAAGTTAAAGCTAATGTCGGTAAATACGTAAAAAAGACCCCTTGAACTACTGAATAACAGAGGGTGGAGGGCATGAGAATTCCATCTGTGATCGATTGGTCCGTGCAGTGGATAATGAGAAACATACAAGTTGTTATAGGCATTTTATTGCAGTTCGTTTAAGAAGTCAACCTGGACTATTATTTATAAAAGCATCCAACGTCATTTAATATGCTAGTCACCACAACGCCAGGTTGTTCAGGTACACTTAGGTCGCGGATAACTTGGCACAGTTCTTCGCTAATAATGAGAGTACGTATTACGTTATATCATATTATATTGTATGTACATGTGTATGTATGTATGTATGTGTGCGTGTATGTATGTGTGTATGTATGTATGTATGTATGTGTGTGTGTATGTGTGTATGTGTGTGTGTGTGTGTGTGTGTGTATGTATGTGTGTGTGTGTATGTGTATCTTTGTGTGTATGTATGTATGTATGAGTGTAAGTATGTATGTATGTGTAATGTATGCATGAATGTGTAATGTATGCATGAATGTATGTGTGTGTATGTATGTATGTATGTGTGTTGTATGAATGTGTGTGTTGTATGAATGTGTGTGTGTATGTGTGTATGTATGTACGTATGTAAGTGTGTGTATGTGTGTGTAATGTATATATGCATGTATGGATGTGTGTGTGAAATGTATGTGTGCGTGTAATGTATATATGTATGTATGTGTGTGTAATGTATATATGTGTGTGTAATGTATGTATGTTTATATGTGTGTATAATGTATATATGTGTGTATTAGGTGCATCCATGGCTGTAAGGTCAAGAAGCTTGTGGGTTTCGTGTACAATGCCACCGCGCGGCACATTGGGTAGGCGTCTTCTGTTATAGCCCCGGAGCGACCGATGCCTTGTGAGTGAATAAGGTAGAAGGAAACAGTGTGGAAGCCCATCGTATGTGTGTGGGTAGGGTTGTTTATGCCTGTATTTGTCACCCCAACATAACCTTTTAACGATCGGGTTTGATTTGTTTACGTCTTCGTAAAGTAAAAAGACCCCATTCAGGTATCGAATGACCATGGCATTGCACCTAGAAAGTTCCTCTCCGAGGCACAAGTCCGGCAAGGTTGTTTATGGAAGACCAGAAGTTGCCCCATGCATACCAACCTCTCCTCTCCGCACCACTGATATTATTCAAGGGAAAGGCACAAAGGCCGATACAGCTTGGCACCAGTGACGTCACAACTCATTTCTACAGCTGAGTGAACTGGAACAACACGAAATAAAGTGTCTTGCTCAAGAACACAACACACAGCCCGGTCCAAGAATCGACCTCACTACCTCATGATTGTGAGCCCAATGCTCTAACCACCAAAGCATGCGGTAAATTAGCAGTTCGGCAAAAGAAAAAAGAACGAGAAAATTTAATTTCATTTTTTAAAAGGAGCACATAGGGTCGATTTGTTCGATTAAAACCTTTCAAGGTGGTGCCCCAGCATGGTCGCAGTCCAATGACTGAAGCAAGTTAAAGAAAAGATGTATTTAATGTGTTCATGTTACTATAATTGTTATATAGTTGATGCTTGTATAAATAGCTTGATTGCTGCTACTGTTGATTTTATTGCATAAGCTCGACATGCCGTCTACTTTTACGTAGTATTCTGACACAGTAACAATAAATTGAATTGAAGTTCTATTGAAATAATATTAGTGAATGCGGAGGGTACCCCTCCACTGATATACATATGCATATATATATATATATATATATATATATATATATATATATATATATATATATATATATATATATATGCATACACATACACACGCACACATATGCATACATACATGCATACACATACACACATACATATATATATATGCATACATACATGCATACGCATACACACGCACACACATGTTATATATATATATACACACACATACACACATGCATATATATATATACATGCATTCATATGTATACATATATACATACATCTATATATGTATATGCATATATACATATATATATATACATACATATATATGTGTACATATATACAGATATACATATATACATAAATATACATACGTATATATATTTATATGTATGTATACATATATACATACATACATATCAGAGAAATACAAGTACATCAACGTCCCGCAGAGGGCATACAGTGTCACGGCTCTGTTTCACTAATATATGGGCGTTTCGAGTAAGAGAAAGAGTAAAAGAAAGAGGAGAGAGGGAGATACATAGATAGATAGATAGATAGATAGAGAGATAGATAGATAGAGAGAGAGAAAAAGAGAGAGAGAGAGAGAGAGGGGGGAGGCTGGCTCTGGTTTAGAAGTTAAGGTGGAAAAACTTTGCTTTACAATATACGGAGGTTGTCAAGTTTATGGCTGTTTAATGGCGTCGACTCAGTGAAGCTCATTCCGATGATCACGTCATAAGAGACGGCTCTCACCTAATGAGGTCTTCTGTCTGTCAAGTTGCCAAAGCATCGATAGTAGTAATGGTAGTAGTAGTAATAGTAGTAGTGATGGTGGTGGTGGTGGTAATAGGAACAACAGTTATGATAATGAGTGGAAAGATGATGATTAGTACCACTGGTACTACCGCCTCCACCTGCACCATCAGCACCACCACCACCACTAGAATCACCACTCCCACCATCACCACCGACACTACCATCAACAGCACCACCACCGTCGTCGTTGCCGCCGGTACCAGCAGTAGCACGATGACGACAACGACCACGACCACCACCAGCTACTACCAACACTACTGCCAGTAGTAGCAGCACCACCAGTACCCCCCACCACCATTGCTCTTTGCACCGCCGTATTTCAGCACCATCACCATCACTACCATCATCAACTCAGTAGTAACAACAATGATGACAAGAGCGACCAGTGCAGCAACAACTAGAACAGGGAAAACGATAGCCACCACCACCTCACTGCCACCGCCACACCACTCCCAACGTCAACAACATCTAGAATAAAATCGATGATGGTGATGATGATGATGATGATGATGA
>NC_068986.1:21064025-21067104 GCF_001194135.2 Octopus bimaculoides | reverse complement strand
GATGATGGTGGGGCTGTGATGATGATGATGGTGGGGCTGTGATGATGATGATGGTGGGGCTGTGATGATGATGATGATGATGATGATGATGAATGTGATGATAGTGGTGGTGGTGGTGGTGGCTGTGATAATGATGATGAATGTGATGATGATAACAGTGGTGGTGATGATAATGATGATGGCGCTGTGATAATGATGATAATGGTGATGATGATGTTGATGATCCCGGACATAACGATGCATAAAACCACCACCGCCACCACCACCACCACCACCACGAATAAGTGAACTTGACCTTTTAGAAATATCAGCCAATCCAAATTGTTATAACACCCTATCTTCCCCCAAATCGCAAAGACACATTACACAGTCCAGTCTAATTGGAGATAGACCTAGAATGGACACGATGGTTACGGCTGGAAAGCCTTTGATTCTAGACTTGTACGGTCAGAGTTGCCTGGGGCTAAACAACAACAAAGACAACAACAACAGCAAAAATAATCGCTAATGAAGGAGCTTCTGCATGATTTCTGGAACTGCTAAAAATAGCAGCCAAATCTCTTACAAATCACACGGTACAATCTTAAAAATCGGATCGACACAGTTAATGTTGTCCAAGTCACACTATATCTCAGTGCGAACAGTCACGGTTGGAATTCTTTTGCTATAAGTAGAAAGTGACTGCAACAACAAATAAACCAAAAGTGAAACGGTAACACAAAGGAATTGGAACTGCTAATCTTTTACTTGTTTCAGTGATTTGACTGCGGCCATGCTGGGGCGCCGCCTTGAAGAATCTTTAGTCGAATGAATCGACCCCTGTATTTATTTATTTTTTTAATTAAAAGCCTAGTACTTATTCTATCAAGCTCTTTTGCTGAGCCGCTAAGTTACGGAAGTGTAAACGCACCAACACCGGTTGTCAAGCGGTGATGGAAGACAAAAGCTGACACTGACACACACGACGAACTTCTTTCAGTTTTCGTCTACCAAATCCACTTACAAGGCCTTGGTCGGCTCGGCCTGAGGCTATAGAACTTGCCCATTGTGCTTCACAGTAGGATTGAACCCGGAATTATGTGGTTGGGAAGTAAACTTCTTGCCACATCGCCACGTTTGTGCCTAGAAGCAAAATGTAATAATAATAATAATAATAATAATAATGATTCTTTCTAATGGTGTAACAAATACACAAGGCTTGAAATTTCGGGGGGAGTGGCTAGTCAATTACATCGACCCTAGTCCACAACTGCTACTTGTTTTATCGACCCCGGAAGGATGAAAAGCAAAGTGAGCATCGGCGGAATTTGAACTCAGAATATAAAGACGGACGAAATACCGCTAAGCATTCTGTCCGGTGCGATAACGATTCTGTTAGCTAGTCGCTATTCAATAATACAATCAGTTTGTAATAACAACAGCGGCTATTACAACAACAACAACACGGCCCTCGTCAGCCGCAATGAGTAAAAATAATAAAATCGGCAAAAGCCACAACACTATTGACAAAAACATCCTTCTCTCCTTACACCCCTTTTACCCAATCATGGACAACGCCCACTCAAACAACCCCCAACACCTATCACCGACAAGATCCCCCATTCTCAATGCCAGACCGGGAATTAACTTTGTGTCTTGATAGGGTTTCTCTGTAAAATACTCAAGGTACAGCTGCCATAGTTGGTGAGGTAACTTAAAACTTAAGTCATTATAAGTCTATCTAACAAGTTGGCATCACCGAAGCTCGTTTAGGCGATAATTGATTGGTTTTATATTCAAATACAACGAAAAGGAGATATCCGGTTAGCTTTTCAACATGTCCGCCAAACCTTGACAAAATTTGGTTTCATCTTTCGCCAAGAACAAAATAAAACATCCTACTCTTTTCCGAAAAAGCAAAAGCCAAAAAATCTTCTCGTCTGATTCCCTAAACATGGAAATTAGTTTCTTTATGTCTTAAGTTATATGACAGGGTATACACAATATCCTGTGAAACTTTGTACTCCATACGTTAGTTTTCCCCATCTTTCGTTCACTTCATCTTGATATATTCACCTTTGCCAATATTGTTCTTCTTTCTAACACATAAATTGGTTCTTTTATGATATTAATTCTCTCTGTGAATACAGAATAGAAGCGATAAGTAGTAATATGTATAAATGCAAACTCGTGGGCATATTAGGACCCGTAACAGGGCCATGCACTATTATTTAATATGAGCATCCCGTCAACGAAGACCACACAGTCTCACGGTATCAAATATGTAAATCTACGTAGCAGATATACAAACATGATTATACTATCTATTGCACCGTAAACTGAAAAGAAAAAAATGACAAACAGCCTTAATCAATATTCGCCCCTTATCGAGGTCTCTTTTGTCGAGAGGCAAAAATTTAAAAGTTATACAAGAGTTGAGATGTTTATTCCTTTCTCAATATCAAGTCAGTTATAATCACTACAAATGAAAATCAAATTAGAATCGTAAACATGGCTCCACTGAGAGCTAACTACTGTCCTTCAGCACTTAACCCAGGTACGGATATTATAACAGAAGATAAGTAAATGAATTTAAGAAAGTAGATTCTAGTAATAATACACGAACTGACAATTAATTAATAGTCATACAATCCTTATATACAGTCTAAGAAGAGTCCAGTTGTGTAGGTTCCCTTAACCCAGTCATATTCCCTAGCGTGTATGTAACAGCAGCACTCGTTCTCTAAACGTAGGTGTAATCGACGTTCTATATAAACAGAATGAGATTAAAAAAAGCTAAGGCTGTGAATAGTTTTCAGAACATTTATAAAGAGAAGGTCTTACAGATGTTTCCGGGATATTTGATATATCCCTTCATCAGAGACGGCGGGAGAAAATGTTTAAGTAATAGTTATTATAGAGAAGATATGAAATACAGAGTGAAGTGGATGAATGAAAATAGACGTTGGATACGTAAGGATATTGTATTTGCAGTTCCATTATTTAAGCAGAATGGTGTATATATAAGTTTCCTGTACCTTGTGTGTGAGTTCCAATGGCGTTTACAATTAGTCATTCCAAGCATATATATATATATATA
>NC_068986.1:21062527-21063027 GCF_001194135.2 Octopus bimaculoides | reverse complement strand
ATATATATATATATATATATATATATATACACGATGACTTGCATATTCTTTGTACGTTCTGGCAGATTCGAACGTGACTATGCACATCGCTGTTGTATTTGGTCATAGGAGAAGAACGTCTCCTTTACGACGAATGTGTGCTCAAAATACACTCAATCCATTAGTTTAAGGGGCTCTTCGATAACCGATGTTTTGATATCTCTATGCTTCTTCAGCCAGAGGCACCCCTGGACTAATGAACCTTACAAGAGTCGAAGCACTTGTTTATAACTTCAGTGAAAAAAGTGTTTGCTTATTCGTGCTATCTATATATCTGTCTATCTGTATGTATATATATCTATCTGTATGTATCTGTCTGTATGTATGTATCTGTATGCATGTATCTATATATATGTGTCTGTATGTATGTATCTATCTCTCTGTATGTATCTATATATCTGTTTGTATGTATGTATCTCTGTATGTATGTATCTATCTATCTATCTATCCATTCATCCATC
>NC_068986.1:21056165-21062386 GCF_001194135.2 Octopus bimaculoides | reverse complement strand
TGAGAAAAAAAATTTAACTATTCTATTAGTTGGAAGGATGGAGAAGAGAAAGGAACGCAGCATCGGAATGATACGAAAAAATACTACACACAGGCACACACACACATACACGTATGTATGCATGTATCTGTGTCTATGTAAGAATGAAAGTTGGTATATATGTACATACATAGGCATATATGCGCATACATATATGTACACTCACAGATAGATCTTTACACGCACATACAGACACACACACATATATATGAATCTATGTGAGCCCTGTATGCATGTCCATGCACCAGTGTATATATACATGCGTACATACGTAGTTATACACATATACACATATTTTAGTCAGTTAAATGTGTGTGTATGTATATTCGTACACATACACACTCACACACACACGTATATATGTATAAGACTCGCAAATTGCTTCTATAACGTGGAACATTTATAAGTGTTTTAAAACGGAAGTCTGTCAGTGTGCCAGTATTGTTTGTGAACTAATTTTAAAGCAGACCCTTAGGGAATATTTAAGATGTCCTTTAGGATAGAAAACAACTGTGCAAACAGCGTATTGTAAGTTTAGAGATTCTATTTCCGTGTGTTCTGTAGACGCGCATGTCAACAGTCACAAATAAGGCGAAAGAATTCTTTCAAATTGGCAACAAGTATGCAAATAACTTTCAGAATGATATAGGCCGGACTAAAACTGACACGAAGCCAATAATACGAGTTGCGCGGCTTAATTTTTTTACTTTTAATCGTTTTCGTTTCTTTTAAATTTATTTTAGCATGGCTGGGCGCAGGCATATGTGTGTATGGCTGAGAATCTCACTTTGTAACAATGAGATTTGAGTTTCAGTCACACTGCGTGGCGTTTGGACAAGTATTTTTGTTATAGTCTCATGCCGACCAATTCCTTGAGTGAATTTGGCAGACGAAAATGCATAGAGGTTGTCGTACAAATCTATCTATCTATCTATCTATCTATCATCTTTTAATTGCTAAAGTCATTACACTGGCCATACTGGGGCACGACCTTAAAGAATTTTTAGTCAGATGAATCAACCTCGGTACTGTTTAAGCCTGGTACTTATTCTATCGATCTATTTTGCTGAACTACTAGCTTACGGGGACGTAATAACTAACATCGGCTGTCAGGCGGTGGTTACACACACACACACACACACACACACACGCACACACATATATCCGACAGCTTTCAGTTTCCATCTCCCAAATCCACTCTCAGGGCTTTGGTCAGCTCGAGGCTATAGTAGAAAACACTTACCCAAGGTGCCACGCTGTGGCACTGAACCCGGAACCATGTGATTGGTTTGTCTACGTTCTCGTAACTTAGCAGCTCGGTACAAAAGACCGATAGAATAAGTACCAGACTTAAAAAAAAAAACTAACAACAAAACAAGTACTGGGGTCAATTTGTTCGAGTAAACCCTTCAATTCGTTGCCCCCGCATGGCTGCAGTCTAATAACTGAAACAAGTGAAGAAGCAAAAGATAAAATGACTATTGTTAGTGATGTTAACGAAGCCAACTGTATCGATATTAGCAAATAAAGGAAGACATTATTATAACAATATGAAAGATCATTTCTCTTTTAAATCTGAATTATAGAAACGATTTTCTGCCTCTCTTTTTTCTCCGTGCATCAAAATGTTGGCTACTTTAAAATGAGTTTTCGTCCGAACTTCACGCGAAATGAGGAAAAGGCTTTGACTGGCACCAAAGAAACAAAAAAATGTTATTTTGGCGCCATTTTGAAAATTATGAATTATTCATTGCATACTTGCATATATGATTACACGCTTGTATGCAGAGTGCGCGCGCACACACACAATTATTCGTATAAATATGTATATAAATGCATACATATATATATGTGTGTGTGTATGTATAGGTATATACGTATTTATATATACTCACGCACGCACATGTATATATGTATATAAATACGTGTATGATATGTGTGCGTGCGTGCGTGCGTGCGTGCGTGTATTAGTTTTCATTGACTATACGTTTGATTTTCTCTTTCATTTCTGAAGAAGGGAGTTTCCTTTTTTTTTTCTCCCTATTTGGCAAGCATGTTCAACTGTGATTGATTTGGAAATAAAATCCGACATTTTGTTTCGCTTTTGTTTTTATTTTATCATTGGATGGAAATAAAATCATCCTAAATTGAAAATACATAACACCTGTACGTCACAATTGATTTGTTACAGAATTTCATCCGAAAGACGTTGTTCCAAAATGCAATCAATGTATTATGAATTATTGTATAGTATAATTTAATTAGGAGAAAATAGTCAGCATGCGAACGGTTTAATAATACAGGTTAAAATAACACCATTGTAAAACCTTATGGGGCTTGGCAGATGTATAATTAGTACGCTTTATAAAGTATAAAGAAATGCAGATTGAAAGCGTTACACATTAGCTGTGAAAAATAAGAGCTTATAATAAACGATATAATTATAAGTAAATAATTGTTACTAATATTATTTTCTAGCTACTTTAATTAGAAGCTAATTACTGATATTAATTTAAATAATATGGGAATGATTAAAGGCAAAGTCGGCGTCAGTGAAATGTGAATCTGTATTTTTGGAGTTTAAATTCTACAATGCATTTACAAAGCATTCTGAATGTAGCTTTTACCGAACCATTAAGGATAGAATCACAATAGACAAGTCTGTGATAATCATTGAGTTGTAAGATTTCCTTTCCATGCAGTGTCATCAGGACAGTCTGGTCAAGCAAGAGCTGGACATTATACTGAGGGTTATTAAAGCATTCACTATTAAGCGCCAATGTTAAAAAAATGTTTTCGCTGCTTGCAACGGTGAGTTGTATGTACGCAAGGTAATTTATTTACAATGTGCCGAACGGAATTTGCTGATGATAATCATTAGACTGAAACATGTCAGGAGTTGTCTGTCATACCTATAGAAAGTATCAAAATGATATTATTCTAGGACCAATATCTTTTTCTTCACAGCGCATAATTTTACTTAAATTAAATATGTTAACGCTAGCTTAATTATTGCTTTTTCAGGCGAATGGTATCGAAAGATAATATATTCTCAATGTCAATCAGTATAGAATATTCTACATTTACTTAGTAATTTCCTCATCAATACAGTGAAGTGCATGCTTCCTTGATGAAGTCAGAATAATACCGAAATTGATCTGGTGCTGTCTTTCGTAGTTGCAGAGAAAATAATCATTGACTGTTGTTTTTTCTTGCCGTGTCAATATTTCGAGTTAGCTTTTTTAAATACTCCATACTGTAAATATGTTAACCCTAATTAAGTCCAGAGTGACATATTTGAAAATGTTTAGCCAACGATTCATTTGTTTAGCAATAACAGTCTTCTGAAAATATCTTTAAATATCTTTTAATAATTAATGGTGACCTGATGGCTGCGATTTAGTTCGTTTCATAAAGGGTAGCGAATGAAATCAATCCACTTTTTGGATAAGCTTCTAATCTTATGTAGCTATCTATCCTAGATGATCCAGTTCTAATTGTTGTTGAATAGGCGAATTGTGATTTCCTACAATAAAACATCATGACACGCATCATTAAACAACGACAACATATTTGAATTCACTAACTCAGAGTTAGTAATTCGTCATGTTATCTGGTCGCTCAATTCCTCTCCATACAAAAGCCACATGGAACAAAAGTAAACTATATTCGTATAATCATTTTATTAAATTGAAAAGCATCATGGGATATTCACAGAACTCTCCTAGAAAACTCGTAACCATTTCGTCTATTGAGGACATTACTTCTGATTTTTCGATAAAAATTAGGAAACGAGCCAATACTCATTGATAACTAGTCTAGTATATTCTTCAGCTCTTCGGTTAAAACGGTAAATTGGTAGAACTGACGCCAGCCTACCCTTTTGGGGGTCACTAAAATAGTATTAATCCAAGACGTTGATCAGAAGAACTGTGAGTACAAGAAAATGCTTTGCGTATCCGTTCTGGTCTTTGCGCTCTGGCAGGAACGTCTACGACGAAATTGGTGCCCAGCTAGATGGGCCTTAAAGAAAAATTGTTCTCTTTCCGGAAGAAAGAGAGCAGTTTATCTCTTGGATAAAAATTGATTGCGTGGAAACGAGAGAATTGTGTGCACGGTCAGCTGCAAATCTTCCTCAAAAACAACTTTGCCCACGTCTGTGCGTATATGTGTACATATATGTATGGTCTGACAGTTCGTTTGCTGATTTCAAGTATATTTGAAGGTTTCTCTATTTGATACAGACTTAAAAACCATTTTTGACCTTTGGGTTATTTTCGTATTTGACATAGTTTTTCTTGGTTGCTTTTATATAGAGTAATCCCTCGCTTATCGCGGTTCACCTATCGCGGTTTATTATTTAAGCTTACGTCGATTCCTCCGTGGTGTTGTTTTGCATTTATAATAAAATAAATATATACAAATTATAGAAACAATAATAAAAAATATACAGTACTGTTTCTACATCACGGATTTTCACGTATCGCGGGTGTTTTTGGAACATAACACCCGCGATAGTCGAGGGATTACTGTAATTGTAATACTACAAAACGTGGCAACACATATAAAGATAATTCTCCAAGGCAAAAAGAACACCCCAAAAACTTTAGATATTTCCAAGAAAGTTATACAAAGTTCATATCACTGTTTTTTAAAAAAATTTTATTCCATATACTTCCAGGTAACGTTGATTCATCACACCTGGACATTGCGTTGTTCAACTTCAAATAAATTATCTAAAAATTCAATCACATTGCCATTGTGATACAACTCGTGGATGGATTTTTCAGTCACATGAAGAATCTCAGAAAATATTCCGTTACCTCCAAACAGTTTACCAAGATACTGAATGGAAACAGCGGATACCAAGTAACGTATCTTCCACAATATTATTACATTATATTTGAATGCAGATGGTAGATATCAATATCTTCACTACGTCTAAAAACGAACAACAGATGGCAATGTATTTGTTGTCTTTCTACCTATGATTCGATGAGGGATTCCCTTTCAAAGGGCCGTGTTTCATAGAAACAAACTATTTCTTTATTTTATTATTTTTTGGCTAAATTTTGACTTCGATTGGCGTAGTATTAATTACAAATAGAATCTGAAATAATCCATCCGCTAAGTTTGAAATGCAACCGATCTAGATTTACTATTATAACTTAGCAGAAGTTTTAATTAGAAAGGAAACAGAAACTAAGATCTTACTGGAATTTCAAGAAATACTTATTAACATCATTTTATCAGAACAAAACACTGAATGAAAATTCAAATAGGTGGAATGAAAAGATATTCTGCCCGACAACTCACTCCGCCGTACAAACTTTCTCTCTCTCTCATACACACAAACATATATACATCTATTTAATTACACACGTGTATACACACGAATGTATATATAATTGCATATACATACATATTTTAAATATATATATTATACATACATGTGTGTGTGTGCGTAAATATCTTTGTAGATATTGAGGTATACGTGTATTTATATGCATATATACACCCATATCTTCAAACATATTTATATAGACACACACTATCACATACACACATTCGTAGGTGTATGTTTACCTATTTATATGCATACTCATTCACGCGTATATATGTATGTATGCGTGCCTATATATTCCTGTAGTATATGATATACACTTGTTTTGAGTAATACAGTAACATCACGTGATGGCAACGTTCCCGTGCCAACGATCACTATTTCATTTTGCTAAAGAATGCCGTGAACAGGAAGATTTAGCTCCAATGATGAAATCCATAAAGACAAAGAGAAGCAAAAGAGACACATTGACGGTATATTTGGGGAAAACCAGCGAATAAATACGCACCCAACCAGTTCTAATCAATCTGCTTTGAATCAAGTAATTCGATATGTTACATCGGAACAACTGATCAGATTCCAGGTGTAAATTCGATCCTGATGCTATTCACAGGAACTTATTGTTTCCATCAAGTATTCCATCGACTGCTATTGCTTATTTTTAACGAGATTGTCTTTGCTTCTCTTTCTTTTTTTTTTTTCGGTTTTCTGTATTCCATCTCTATGGATTTTCTTTTTTCAAAGTTGACATGACATCGAATATTATTATCACGGTCATGTAAATAAGTGTGTATATATATATATATACATATGTGTGTGTGTGTGTGTGTGTGTGTGT
>NC_068986.1:21053798-21055354 GCF_001194135.2 Octopus bimaculoides | reverse complement strand
CTTAATTTATTGACCCCCAAACAGATGAAAAACAAAGTCGACCTCGGTGGAATTTGAACTCAAAACGTAGCGACGGGCGAAATACCGCTGAGAATTTCGTCCGGCGCGCTAACGATTCTGCCAGTTCGCCGCCTTAATAATAATAATAATAATAATAATAATGATTTCAAATTTATGCCACAAGGGCAACTTGAGGGAGGGTATTAAGTCGATTATATTTACCCCAGTACTTGACTGGTACTTAATTTATTGATCCCAAAAGGATGAAAGGCAAAGTTGCCCTCTGTGGAATTTGAAGTCAGAACGTAGCGACAGGTGAAATACCGCTGAGCATTTCGTCCTGCGTGTTAACGATTCGGCCAGTTCGTTGCCTTAATAATAATATTAAGGATGACGACGAAGTAGCGTCAGCATTACGTTTAATTCACATTTATATATAAATTCAGTCTCAAATAAACCTACACGTGTTTCGACTACATCGGTCAGTTACCGTTGCAAATGCGATTATACTATAGCACCGGTGCAGTTTCTTCAGTCTCTTCACCGTAATATCCTTTGAGATTCAACTGGTTAACGTTTTATGTTATATAGATTTGTATGTAATCGATACGGTCAGATACACGTGCTATATTTTCCAATAGAAACAACTATAATGTATTAATTCATATTCCTCGTTGACTTCTAAACTTTGCTCGATGTCACAACTACATGCTCAAACCTATCAATGCCAGTTCAAGCCAAACGAATCAATATTTTCTTATTAATTTAATTATTGCTAAAGAATAAACAATAAATAGGATGGTTAGGATTTGCAGGATCGAACGCCGAAGATTTTTAGTTGATAGGTAATTATGAGTAGAGGAATGATTGTTGTAGAATTTTTTGAAATTATTTTAGCAAAATTTGACTAATTTGCTTAATTGCCATTCATGGTGGTATTCTGATATTAGGCTTGTTTCAGGTTGCCCTTCCGTTTCAATGTCACTTTCGCTGTTGCACACACACACACACACACACACACACACACACAAATATATGCATACATATCTGTATGTGTGTATATATACATATATATATATATATATATATACATACATGTACATAAGCATACGTACACACATACACATATATAAATTTAAACACAAATAAATATATGCATACACCTATGTATGTATGGGTATATATTTATATATATATACATACATGTACATAAGTATACATACACATACATATATATATGTGTGTCTGTGTGTGTGTGTGAACGTGTATGTGTGTATGAGATGAACTTGGCACTAACTGGGCTATATAGCATTTCCGAATTTCCGGAATAACTAATGTTACTCGACATACAGCATTGAGTTTTTTCTTAGCATTATACGTACATTGCACCAAAACTATATTCATTCTCTCACTCACACACACACACACACACACACACACACACACACACAGAATGAGAGGGAGAGGAAGAGAGAAACTGGTATTAAAAAAAGAGATGTTCCTTCGCTGTGTCCTATTTTATTCACACAGACATTGTTGTAACAGCACTAATTAAT
>NC_068986.1:21052467-21053088 GCF_001194135.2 Octopus bimaculoides | reverse complement strand
TGTGTGTGTGTGTGTGTGTGTGTGTGTGTGTGTGTGTGTGTGTGTGTGTGTGTGTGTGTGTGTGTGTGTTGCTCATGAAACAGATATATCCTCAGTTATTTCATTTATTTGGGTTTGTACCCTGTGAAAGTATATGTAAATGAAAATGCTTCAAATTTCTACTTTGATATAACAAACATAAACAGCAGCGATACGGAATAATGCACAGGACGGGCTCAACAATGAACATTCTACACGGTTGGGGATCCTGATCAATGTAGAACTACGATTCGCTACCCTCACCACCACCATCAGTATAAGCACAGGCATGGCTGTGTCGTTAAGAACCTCGCTTTACAACCATGTGGTTTCGGGTTTAGTTCCACTGTACGATGTCTTGGGTAAGTCTTTTCTGCTATAATCACATGCCGACCAATGCCTAGTGAGTGAATTTCATTGACGGAAACTGTGTGAAGCCCATCGTATATATGTGTGTGTGTGTGTGTGTGTGTGTGTGTGTGTGTGTGTGTGTGTGTGTATTTGTCTCCCCCCCACCACCACCACTAGTTTGTCTTGGTTTGTTTGCGCTCCCGTAAATTAGCGGTTCGGCAAAAGAGTCTGATATAATAAATACCAGGCACA
>NC_068986.1:21044024-21052235 GCF_001194135.2 Octopus bimaculoides | reverse complement strand
CATCAATTTCTGAGGGGAGGGGAAGCCGATTACACCAACCTCCGCGCTCAACTGGTACTTATTTTATCGCTCCTGAAAGGAAGAAAAGCAAAATCGAGCTCGGTTGCATTTGAACTTAGAACATAAAGAACCGGAAGCAATGCTGCTAAGCATTTTATCCGGCGAGCTGGCAGAAACGTTAGAGCGCCGGGCGAAATGATTATCGGTATTTCGTCTGCCGTTAGGTTTTGAGTTCAAATTCCGCCGAGGTTGACTTTGCCTTTCATCCTTTCGGGGTCGATAAATTAAGTACCAGTTACGCACTGGGGTCGATGTAATCGACTTAATCCCTCTGTCTGTCCTTGTTTATCCCCTCTATGTTTAGCCCCTTGTGGATAATAATGAAATAATGCATGATAACAATTCTGCCGATTTTCCGCGTTCACTGCGTATTGTTAATATGCCTTATTCGTATGACGAGTTACCTCACATCGAGTAGGGTCTTGTTTACAAACTGCAGAAATAATAACATTTATTAAACATCACAATAGATAACATTCGGATATACTGACACATACACAGACACACATATTATGCTGAATTTAAAGTACAAAGAACCCAAGAATAAAAGTAAACCCCAATAATATAGTACGGACATAATTTGGCAAATGTATTTCATATATGGACGTTGTAAATAACATAGCATCGTTTTGATTTACAAAATATTTACAAAATGCAGATAGATTAATAGCAATGGTAGACGTATCATCAATCTTCATGACAAGTATGTAGGGGAAATCCGTTGCCGAAAACAAGTTTAATAATCAAGAATAAACACTCATATGATTACATGGAGATTGAGATAGTTAAATAGATAGATAGATAGATAAATAGATAGATAGATAGATAGATTCAAAATATATAAATAGATAGACTGATAGATAGATACACAGATGGAATGATAAGTAGATAAATGTAAAAAGGGCAGCAGAGAGAGAGAGAGAGACAGACAAATCAAATAAAAACGATATTTATAATAATAAATCTACAATAGGCCACTGTGCAATTTACTAGAAAGGAAAACAAACGGAACAAATAATTCTATTAAACAACAGTTCATTGAATAAATATCTACAGCCACAAATGCATCAGAAACAAAAACATTGCATGCATAACTAATTATATCTACACAGCCATAACTATATTAAAGAACAGAAATAAAGTAAAATTCAATAACGCGAGAGTCCATGAAAAACCAATACAACACAAGGCAGAAATAAATAAATAAATAAATAGAGAAACAGAGAAATAAATAAATAAATGGATAGATAAAAAAAACAAAAAACAACGGCCACTAATCTTTTCAAAATGGATTCTCTCGTGAGAATGTTATTTATATACTGGTGAGGATAAGAGTTGAGCTGTTGAAGAAACTGTGAATCTCCAGACTAAATGTCTTACTGTATCTAATGATTCGATCCCTTTAGTGAAGGCGGTGTGTATTTAATGGCTAGTGTATTTGGCTCACGGTCTAGAGTTCGATTCCCGGCGGTGCATTGTGTCCTTGGGTAAGACACTTTATTTCGCGTTGCTCCAATCCACTCAGCTGGCAAAAATTATCTGTAGCTGTATTTCAAATGATTAGCCTTATCACATTCTCTGTGTTACACTCAATCACTCTGAGAACTAAGTTAAGGCACGTGTGTCTGTGGAGTGCTCAACCACTTGCACATTAACTTTACGAGGAGGCTGTTCTGTTGATTGGATCAACTGGAGCACTCGTCGTCGGAACCGACGGAGTGCCAGACCTTTAATTTTTGTACTCCAGGGTCATCATTGCCTTTCATCTTTTTTAAACTGTTGCAGGTCAATGAACAGAAGACATGAGAAGGGAAAATACTCCAGTGTCGATGTTCCGAGAAGAAAAGGACTGGGCATAGTGGTTAGAGCGGGGCTGAGGGGTCGATGGACACAACAAAGATAGTGAGTGGTGGAGAGACGTGTGGGTTGGAGGAATCGGAGGGGAGGTACAAGATCAATTATCTCTGAGGATTGTCTTGTGTATCTTCTCTATAGTGGAGGCGCAATGGCTCAGTGGTTAGGGCAGCAGACTCGCGTTCATAAGATCACGGTTTCGATTCCCAGACCGGGCGCTGTGAGTGTTTATTGAGCGAAAACACCTAAAGCTCCACGCGGCTCCGGCAGGGGATGGTGGCGAACCCTGCTGTACCACCACAACTTTCTCTCACTCTTACGTCCTGTTTCTGTTGTGCCTGTATTTCAAAGGGTCAGCCTTGTCACACTGTGTCACGCTGAATATCCCCGAGAACTACGTTAAGGGTACACGCGTCTGTGGAGTGCTCAGTCACTAGGCTGTTCCGTTGGTCGGATCAACTGGAACCCTCAACGTCGTAAGCGACGGAGTGCCAACAACAACAACTTCTCTATAGTGATAGAAAAGATTCAAAAAGGCGCCATGTTGGTCAGTGGTTGAAGCACGTCTTTTACAGTAGCATAGTTAAAGTGTGCCGCTGCATAATGCAGTCCTTTAGTTTACTTCCCTCTCTGAGTCCCCAAACGTATACAGGCTCGTACAGTAAACCCAAAAGTATCACCTCCATAAAAGTGTCGCTCAGTGCAGATCGTCCCTCGCCTTCACGCTACTGCAATCGTTCTGTTAGGGATTGAATGCCTCTCAGTCAAGTGACACCTCTCATGAGGCAGTCCAGCATATGTGTCTATAACATCCGTATCCTAAAATCTACTATCTTATGGGACTGAGAGTTTACTTATCGGCAAGAAATGGCGAGACTGAACTCGACGGAAACTGAAATCGAAACTCAGAGACCCAGATAGCAAGGTAACTTCTCTCCGGCGCTTTAACGATTTTGCCAGTTCACACACACACATGCAAGTGTGTGCGTGTGCGTGTGCGTGTGTGTGTGTGTGTGTGTGTGTGTGTGTGTTTGCGCGTGTGAAAGTATGTATGTGCATGTGTCAGTGTAAAACGACAGAAAAGAAGTGAGTGAAAGAAGACGAGAGGGGGAAAGAAAATATGACAGTAAAAGAGAAAAGAAAAAAAGAGGGATAGGTAGGGAAAGTAAATAATTGTATAAGTAGATAAATAGTTAATGTGATAACCAACAAGCATTATCAAATAGAAGCAAATAAATAAATAAATATACATCAAAGATGCAGCCTTAGATCTTGGCACTTCCGCTTTCAACAGCTGACATCTTAGAAATCACCGTTACAACATAAATTTTCCAAAGATAACGCGATCCTTCTTTGATGCTATAACGAATTCTTATTTCATTTGGCTATATATTCTCAATGTACTTCAATTGGTGTCTTAGTTCCAGCGAGAATATTGTGGATTTCCTGTCGATGGATTACTATTGGTTTCCAATGAAATACAAGCCTTCCGGTTGTAGTTAAAATTTAACCCCAGAATCAAGATGAATTCATATGTAACTATTCCAGTATAATTATCTTTGATGTGTAATGTTTGATTGTGAAGTCTGTGTGATGTGTGTATTTACCTTTCATCTTTGTCGTGAAGTAGTACCGCTTTCACAGTGATTTTACTTGACTAAAAGAAGCAGGCGCTGCAACCAGAGACAGTCAATTACACACACACACACACAGATACACACACATCTATATGTACATATGTACATATGATGATAAGAATCAGGTAACACGAACGGTTAATAGTTGAACTACTGTCAAATATCATTTATGGTCTTTCGTATTTCGTCAGGGTCGATATCAGTAAAAAAATTAATCTTACGATACTCCGGTGGCCACAAAGTTGTCCATATCAATCTCAAAAAAGCTGGTTTTATGCTAAAAAAAAATAAAACTATATCGAACTAGCTGGCTATTTACAAGAAGTAAAACCATCTCTAAGTAAATGTATTCTATTGGGTTGTCCGGAAAGTTCGTGCCGATTTGGAGTAGCTTACCTTTCGACTTATCTGCCATGAAACCACCTCAATTCCGGGAAGAGGGTATTTTCAAGTTAAAGGAAACATAGAAACGCATTGTGCAATAAAATGGTTCATATTTGGTTGATTAAAAATGTAATGGCAAGTATTTATTGACCTGTTTCTTTCCTTTAAAAATCGGCACGAACTTTCCGGACAACCCAATACAACACGGTTTCTGTTCTTGGTTGTCATTTCAGTTCATAGACAACATTAATGTCTTTATCAAATGATAGATTTAATTAACCTTATTTATCGTTAACTTAAAAAATAAGGATTTTGTACCGGGTAAAGGCCTTCAGTTATTAATCTAGAATGGCAGAAATGATAGAGGTATTGTATTAGAACTCGCCTTTATCTTTTATTATTGTTTATCACTTCTTTTACTTGTTTCAGTTACTGGACTGTGGCCATGCTGGGGCTCCGCTTTGAAGTGTTTAGTCAAACTAATGAACTTCGGTACTTATTTTCAAAGTCTGGTTCTCATTCTGTTGGTCTCTTTTACTGAACTACTGAGTTACGGGGCATGCAAACGCGCGTGTGTGTGCGCGGAGAGAGATAAAGAAAGAGATAGAGATAGAGAGACGACGGACCTACACGCCGTTTCCTCTTTACCAAATTCACTCACAAGGCATTGGTCGACCCAGTGCAATACTAGAAGACATTTGTCCAAGGTGTCGTGCAGTTGAGCAGAACCCGAAAGCACGTGGTTGCAAAGAGAGCACCTTAACCACACAGCTATGCCTGCGCCTAGTCTGTTAAACTAAACAATTTACTTTAATCATACCTATTTAGATTTCTGAATCATAATCTCATTTAAGTAGATTTTGTCTTTCAGCGTCCTAGGATCGATAAATCAATGCCAATAATGGACTTCGCTTATTTCAGTTAACTACAACACTCACCAATCAAAAAAAGGTCATTGATCCTAGTCGCAAAATGTCAATGATATCAATTTGAATATTGTTTTGTTCAATTTCAGACCCGTGCTGATATCTAATACTTTGTGTGCTGTGACAGGCTACATGCGCTATTCCACAACACTCCACCTGCATCTAATGAAGAATACTGCTTCACCGACCTGGGCCGCCAAGCATCCCACTGGATGCCAGCTCTTGGCCAATTATAAGCAGCTGATCAATTTGCAAGCAGCTCTCAAAGTGTTGTGGACCGGTTCAACTTTCGCTGGAGTCCCCGAAATTTTTACATCATCTCGGCCGAAATCTTGGCCCTTGGATGTCTCCGACGTCGCCGAGATTTAGAGGGCTATTTTATCATGTTGAATCGTTAATCCCTACAGGTTGTTTTTTTTCATTCTCTCCTTTTCTTCCTCTTAATCCTTTCTGTCGAAGAGCGTAGGCTCGAAACGTAAAAGACTTCTCCATTTTTCCCGAGCGTTAAACTAGTACACCTGCTTGTTGTTCCTACACCTGAAAATTTAAACTATATATATATGTGTGTGTGTGTGTGTGTAATTTTCTCTCTCTGTTTATTTCTGTGTTCCTTTCTGTTGAAGAGCGTAAGCTCGAAACGTAAAAGACTTTCTCACTTCACGCACCCGTCTTTGTCTTTTGATTTGTTCTTTTTGTAAATTGCAACTATATATATATATATATATATATATATATATTGTGGAGTTCCCACAGGTAAAAATAGTTTATTCCTGATATAATCAATTTGCCATACCCTAAAAATGGTCACATGTCGAAAAAGTATATACGGAAGTTTTCATCACCATTAAAACTATACAAACAGAAGCAAACTTTCTTGATTTTCGATGTTTCATACGTATGATACTTACGGCACAGAAACATCTCACTTTTCGCACGTTCATAGACGAATATATGTCTCATGTTCGGCGTTTAACACTTGGGTAGCTGTTTGTGCGACGCATTTACTGAAGGTTTATTGGCAACCAATTAAACTTCGATGACTATTTTTCTGTATTTATGAATATTTTTTTCCTTATACATTGTGATAAAGCATTACATTTTCAATCATTTGAATGATAGCCAAACGGAAAGCACCGAGTGACAATTCAAGAAACTCCGGCTTCTGATAAAATGTCTTTCTCTCGTACTTTCTTTCCTTCTTTTTCTCGTTGACTTCCCCTCGCATACATAGATAAATAGAAAGGTAGATAGATTGATGGGCACGCAAACAGATTTAATTATAAATATATGCATGTATGTGTTTTTATATGGAAATTAAAATGTATATACAAGTATATATATATATATATATATATATATATACTCACATATACATGCAAATGTATATGCATATATACGTGCTTATATATATGTACCTACATATTTCTCTCTCTCTCTCTCTCTACTTACACACAAACAAATGTGTGTGTATGCATGTGCGAACAATGTGTGTGTGTGGTGTGTTTGCGTGTCTGTCTGTCCATCTGTGTACACATATTTATATTTATTTACGCATATATGTGAGACTTGAGTACCAATGCCGTCTCACTAAACTTTCTCGACTATTAGCAGTGATTAATTGATTTCCTGTCAGATCAATAACCTATCAATCTGTTGTAGCTCTTCTTTTCTTCCTTAGTCTACCCGCATTTTACTGCACCTCCTCCTCCTCCTCTACCTCTTCCTTCTATCTATCTTATCTCCACGTCTTATCTTCTTCAACTGTCTTCTCACCAAAATATATAGCATAAAAATTAGCAAATAGAATGAAATAAAATACCAAAAAAATAGAAAATAAAGAGCAAGCAAAAATAAGCATAGCATTTTACACATTTATTTGTTATTAATTATCTACCTGACCATGGTGATTTGCCATAGGGTCAGTGTGCCAGGCTGGTATCGAACTTGGGTCATTAATCACTTGCTTAGGCCTATTCCCCGCAATCACCCAATCTATATCTTGTATTTCAAGCCAATAAAAAGAAATGAGAAGACGTAAAAGGAGGAGGAGGAGGCAGGCTGTGGTGGTAGCGGGTGTGGTGTGAGGAGGTGTAATTGCTGATCAATTGTTGGCGTATATTGTATTAATTGTCATTGAGTGTTTTGATAAATTAGTTGAAAGAGAGTAATTGAGGGAGAGAGAGAAAGAGAGAGAGAGAGGGAGGGTGAGGGGGGAGAGAGAGAAAGACTGGGGAAAAGATGAGAGGGAAAGACTAGGAAGTTTGAAAGAGAGAGAGACAGTGAATGTGCGTGTGTAAGAGAGAGAGTGAGAGAGAAAGAAAGACAAGAGGAGAGAAAAATTGAGAGAGAAAGACAACGAAAAATGATCAAGTGATTGACAGAGAAAACACTCAGAGAGAGAGAGAGAGGGGGAGAGAAAGAGGGAGAGAAAGAGAGGGAGGGGGAGAGAGAGAAATACTGGGGAAAAGATGAGAGGGAAAGATTAGGAGAGAGAGATGGAGAGAGAGAGAGATGGAGAGAGAAAACGAAAGAGAGAGAGAGAACGAAAGAGAGAGATGGAGAGGGAGAGAGAACGAAAGAGAGAGAGATGGAGAGAGAGAATGAAAGAGAGAGAGATGGAGAGAGAGAGAACGAAAGAGAGAGATGGAGAGAGAGAGAACGAAAGAGAGAGATGGAGAGAGAGAGAACGAAAGAGAGAGATGGAGAGAGAGAGAACGAAAGAGAGAGATGGAGAGAGAGAGAACGAAAGAGAGAGAGAGAACGAAAGAGAGAGAGAGAGAGAGAGAGAGAGAGATGCAAGTAAAGAAAAAATTGAGAGAGAGTGACTGAGAGATAGGTTAAAGAGAAGGAAATGAAAGAGAAAAAGAGTTGAAGTGGAAAGGACGAAAGAAAGAGAAAGCGAAAAAGTAAGCGAGAAAGAGAGACAAGAAGGAAAGACTAAGGGAGTTTGAGTGAGACGTGTGATATTGATAGAAATGACTTGAGTGAATAGGACATAAAGAAGGTAATTGTGAAGGGGAGAGGGGGAGAGAGGGTTACACGAGACTCAAATAGATTGACAAATGTAATAAGATACACATACACACAACAAAAACGTGTGTGTGTGTGTGTGTGTGTGTGTGAAGAGCATGGAAAAAAAGAGTGGAAGGCACATTTGTGTCTGTGAAGGAGGGAAAATGATATAAAAGTAAACGGAAGGAGAAAACAATTACTAAGAGACCTAGAAAGGGAGGGAAAGAGAGTGAGAGAGAGGAGAAGAGAGTGAGAGAGAGGAGAAGAGAGTGAGAGAGAGGAGAAGAGAGTGAGAGAGAGGAGAAGAGAGTGAGAGAGAGGAGAAGAGAGTGAGAGAG
>NC_068986.1:21042436-21043558 GCF_001194135.2 Octopus bimaculoides | reverse complement strand
GAGAGAGATAAGAGAAAATAAACACAAGAGAATGAGAGAGATAGAGAGAGAGAGAGAGTGGAGAGAAATCGAGAAAGGTCTTGGCAAATATACGAAGATGGAAGGATGTGAGTGATGGAAGAATTTAAGAGGAGATAACGGTAAAGAAGGAACAAGGAAATCGTAACGATAAAAAGATAGAAATTGATATTAGGCGGAATAGAATGGGAAGAACATAAAACGGAATGAGAATGGTCGAAAGAATAAAGGATGGTTCTATGAGTGGGAGGGAGGTAGGATGAGGGATGAGGGGAGCTGGAATAAGAGCAAATGTGCCAAAGAATTAAAGAAAGTAAATATCCGATTGCAGAAAACGAGATATTTTTTTCCCTTCAAAAAATCTGCCATGTGAAGCTTTTAGAAATTAAAAATAAAATATGACAAGGTTTTTTTTTTCTTCCGTTTCTGGTATTGGCAAACTAAACTACTGACCTTTGACCCTTGACCTCGAAGCTAGCTAGGACATGGTTAAATCGTCGACAAAAAAGAAAAAAAAGAAAAAAAAGAAAAACGGTTTGTAAAGGCATGTGGCCTTGTGGTTAGAGTGATGCATTCACGATCGCAAGATCGTTGGTTTCGATTCCTGCATCAGGCAGTGCGTTGTGTTCCTCAGCAAAACACTTCATTTCCCGTTGCTGCAGTCTACTCAGCTGTGAAGGAGTAACCCTGCGAGAGACTAGTGTCCCGTTCAGGGGGTATGTATTCTCCGTCACGTATATGCTACGGAAACCAGATAACTGACCCTTTGACTCCTAGAACTCGAGACAATGGTGTCCAGCGGGTTGATGATGATAATGTATTTCTTCTGGCTCACTGCGTTCTGAGTTCAAATTCCGCCGAGGTCAAACTTGCCTTTCATCCTTTCAAGATCGATAAGTAAAGTACCAGTTAAGTACCAGGGTCGTTAGCAATCAGCTAACCTCCACACTTTAAAACATTTGACCTTGTGCGTAAGGCAGGAACTATTCAACAAATTGACCGAATCTTTAATGTATTAGACAAAATCATTAACGACATTTCTTTCATTTCCTTACGTTCTGGGTTCAAGTTCCGCTGAAGTCAACTTTGCTTTTCACCCCTTTG
>NC_068986.1:21026207-21042378 GCF_001194135.2 Octopus bimaculoides | reverse complement strand
CCTTTCTCTAAAACAGCCGGACTTGTGCCAAAATTTGAAACCGTTGTTTTTATTATTAGGGTGGTAGACTGGCATAACTGTTAAGATCTCAGAAAAAATGACGCGGTATTTTGACTTTTTACGTTCTGGGTTCAAATCACGCACAGGAAAACTCTGCATTTTATCCTCAAAATTGCTGCCCTTGTGTCTAAATAAGAAACCATTGTTGTTGTTGTTGTTGTTGTTGTTTCCTAAAGAGTCAAATTGTTGAAGAAGTCGCCAGGATTGCACGTCTGGTGATCTTGCTGATTCTTGAACGTCTTGGATGAACCAATTCCAGCTCTACACGAGCATTTGAAATTGGCTGCCGAAGACCTCAGTAATTATTCTGAGAGAAGAATTTAAGAAAAGATAGTTGTAAGAGAGGAACAACGAAATGGTCAAGATGGAAATTGATACCGTTGATAGCGGGTGCCAATATTTTGGCCATAAACACAACACAAGCTCCTGGTGATGAAATACGAAGTATTGACCTCTGAACCTTTCGTTTGTTATTCTACCATCTCGAACTCTCACCGTAGTTTCATATGCTTACAAGAAGTTTAACGTTCTAATGATGATGTGCTCTGAATTAAACTTATTGCCTTTCGAAGCGATTTTGTCAGCAAAACAGCAGCAGCAGCGGTAGTAGTATATTTTTAGATTGGCATAGACAAGTATCTGAATGGAAATTGATCGAATTTTAATTAAGTTTCGATAAAATCATATTATATTCAATTATATTATGTCCTTTGATTACTGGTTTTATTTCTATGACGGATACGTAACCTTGAAATTCCAATATAGAAATATTTGAAACCTGGGTGAAGCTATTGATTCTCAATTTACACTAACTTACAATGTATATCGTATGAATATAATAAACCGTTTCATATCGTGTTTATATACTACACCCCTATAACATGCAGTCTATCGGTTTCTGAGTATTACGTCCTTGCAGATTATTGATTCGGTTTTAGCTCTTGCTAATCATCCTAGTTTAGTTCAGTCTAGTATATCATTCCAGAATCTTAGATTTGGCTTTAGATCCCGGGAATGTGAGTGATTAGATTAAATGTGTTCTGTCTTACATAAATGGTTTCCAATATTAAATATATTTTGTATTATATGAATTATTGCTTACATTTAATGTCCCAGCATGTTACACATGTTAGGTAATTCTTTAGATTGGATGTGACCTAAGTTGCGTAATTCATGTGCAATCGGGTTGGATGAGCACAGTAAGGTTCTTATAGAAATTAAATACTTTACTACACAAAACATTTGTAGCATCTTCATATCTCTTTCATAGAAATATTTTGAAAAGTTCTAACCTGCCAAAGATCTAACGAGAAACTGAATTAAATTCCTAAAATAATGGAATGTAAAACTTTTAATCATAAGTTGAGTCAAAGTGTTAAGTGAAATTTATGTTTAAGTACTCTAAATATAAGATATATATATATACATTGATTTACATCCGGAATAAAGTGTGAGTATTATTTGAAATGTAAATCCTACGCATATACAAAAATACTCAAGGATCCAAAAGCATGTTCCGCATGTTCCAACTAATGAATGCAAAGGAAACATGGTCGTTTGTAAGAGTCGTAAGGTTGGTTACTTTTCATAAGATTCAAATCCAGTGTTTATTTATTATCACTAATGAACAACTGTCGACGAAATGGTTCGGAAACCACAATAATAGTTTTTCGTTGCCTAAATTTTACATAAAAAATTTTTTCGACTATAAACACAAGGCCTGAAATTTTGGGGGTAGGAGAATTTGATTACATCGACTCCAATACTCAACTGGTACTCATTTTATCGACCCTGAGAGGATGAAAAGCAACGTAAACTTCGGAGAAATTTGAATCCAGAAGTAAACCGAAGAGAAATGCCGCTAAGCATTTGGTCCAGCTTGCTAACGATTCTGTCGGATCGCCTTTAAATTTCGTATTCTAAAAGCATTTAATGATAAAGTACAAATTTAACTCTCATATATTAAGAAACCAGCACATAAAGCTCTCGATAGTTGTTTTTCTCATTGCTTAAAACCTAGAATAAATCCATATTTCAATATTTTGTTATGTTATTAACAAAGATTTGGTCATCGTTTACATTTAATTCCAAAAATTAATTCGATTAGTTAAGTTAATCAATTAAAGCTAAACTTCTACAAACATGGTGCAACAAGTTATTAATATGATTCCCTTTGATCCCCATTCTCAACTCAATAATGATTAAACCTATTTTTCTTCCCTTTGGGGATGTTGTCTTCATGCCTCTGGGATTCCTGATTGCTTAAATTTGATTAAGCCTATCGACTTTTTTTATGATTAGCTGCTTGGCTGATTAACTTGTTAGATTTAGGTTTGGCTGCTTCTCTATCAATTGGGTTACTGTGATTAGGAGTAGTAGCAGCATAATTATATCTTGGGTAGCTGGTTAATTAGTCAATACACTTATAGATTCGTTAATTAAACTAATTGATATGTGAATGGTTGTTGCGTGTAGTTTTTGAGTTAACTGCTGCAGTTATATCTGCGTCGGTTTGTTGGTCCGATATTTTGTTGTTATCGTATAATATCTTACATAGTATAAATGCCAGAGACTAGAAATAGAGGATTTTGTTTTATCAGTCAGTGTTTCCAGATCAAATCCTATCAAGTTGAACAGTGAAACTCTTCTTCTTGGTTTAAAGACTGATGGTTAAATGCCGTAATCAGATCAATCTGTTACATCTAATATACATAACCAATTTTAGTATTCTATAAGATTATGAAATTATATATTTCTAAATTAACATATTTAGTTCTTGGGAAATGGGAATTCATTGGCTCTATCTCGTGATTTATTTTTAACGCTGGTTTCATTTCCAAATACGTTCACACCGAACTTAGATGGTGCATGGTGTATTCTTTAATTTTTATCGGTCACAACAATTGTATCTATTTAGACATATTTTGATTGCAAGACTTGAAATCGCGATTCCCCAGATGCTATCAAAAGGAGTTCTTATGAAATTGGAGATGTTAGCACTAGAATCCTTCCCTAGCGAAGCTAACCGATTTTATATACGACACCTTTACTTGGGATCTAAGTTTAGGAAAACTTACCTAAATTTCATTTTACCAAATCATTTATTTCGAGTAACTAACCCTGGAATGACTGCTGTTTCAATCCTATTATAATTCTTTGAGAATTTATTATCTACCTTAAATAACTTTCTATTATCCGTGTTTATTTTTCTAGAAAACTGAACAAGATTAAGTAGCTACTTGAATCCATCTATCCATCCATTTACACACATACGTACACACACATATATATTTATAACTCACATATGTACATGTATGCCTGTATACTTTTGTAGTTACGAAAGTATGTATGTATGTATGTATGTATATAAAAGTTGAATTGTTAAGGCGTCGGATAGTATGATTTGTGGAGTTCGTTCCGATTTTCAGCGTTCTAATTTTAAATTCCACTGGGTCAACCTTGCTTAATTTTTCCTTTTATTCTTTGGAGAGAAATAAATAAAGTAACAGTCCTGCACAGAGATCGATTCCTTCCTTTAAGGCTGTCTCTCTCTTTCTGGAAAAAAATCGTGGGCTCCACCAAATCTAACAATGCTCAAAGTCACGACAGCGTCTCTACGCCTCCATCAGGCGTGCCCAAATTAAAATGTGATTTATGTATGTATATATGTATATATATGCCAATATACGTGTATGTGCGGGTGTGTGTGCACGCGTGAGCGTGTAGAATGGAATTTTGTTATGTCGGGTGAGATCGTCAATTGTGGGTTCATGCTAGGTCAGTTTGTGAAAAACAGGGTAGTTGTGTGCGTGTGTGTGCCGGTAATTAGAAAAGGTTTGGTAGTGTAAAAGAGGGAGTGTTTCTGTACTGACACAAAGCTACACTTACGTTGAATGAGAGTAAGAAAGGACGTGTTTACTCCAGTCTTGTGTGTTATTAGGTGAAGTCAAGTTCGTTGGTGTACGTTTATACATTTTTATCGATATGTTTATGTGTTCGTGCGAGCGTGTATTGTAAAAAACAAAAAATTGTTTATGTGTGAGTGTGCGTGCGTCCCCCCCCCTCTCTCTCTCTCTTTGTATGTGTGTGTTTGAGTTAAAAGGAGAAATAGATAAGACAGTTAATGTGAGTTAAAGCAAGACAGGTTGCGTGAGTTAAAGTAAGTGCACCAACGATAGTGGTTTACCAAAGATATAGTTCATTATAGTGAAACCTGTCAATCATCAATGTGACACTTCCTTCTGAGCTGTCGTCGTTCATATTTTCCTTCCCCTTCCCCTCTGTCTTCTCTTTTCCTTTCCCTTTCTTCTACTTGTCACCCCGCCTTTTTTTTCTTTCCACTCTAATGTCCTGCCGTCTAACATACCATAATAATAAGACTGTCAGACGTGTGTTCCTCTTCTCAAGAAAAGACGAAACTCTTTATACTTCTCCCACACCGAGTGTCTGCACGTCACCAGAACTTGTGGAAATGTTTACACAACGAAGTAAGTTGTTGACTCTTGAACAACAACCATACTAGATTCTGCGTTGAGAAAACGACATATTATATCGAACATACTTGATTGATAAATATTCGCCAGTATGTTTACTCCCTCTGTCCTAATCGTGGACACAGATCCAATATCAGCGAGTTCTACCATATGTAAACATCATTGCCAGGTGGTGAGCTGGCAGAATCCTTATCGCTCCGGACACAATGCTTAGCGGCATTTCTTCCGTCTCTTTGCGTTCCGAGTTCAAATGCTGCCCAAGTCTACTTTGCCTTTCATCCTTCGGGGATCGATAAAATAAAGTACCAGTCAAGTATTCGGGGTCGATGTAATCAACTACAGTCTTAGCAATTGCTGGCCTTGTGCCAAAATTTAAATCACTTGTTTGTAGTAAATTCTCTGAGCGATTACGTTGATGTCTCCTCTCTTCACGTCACACGAATATACGTTGTGTTATTTTCTGCTTTTCTGTTTCCATTTTTCTATTTCCATTCTGTTTCACTCTAGCCTAGTCAAACCACAACTAGTGCTCACGAATTCTCGTAATAACATTTTCGATGGTAGTTAACGATCTCCTACGCGAACAAAAAACAAAAAGAAAATCCTATGAATGACGAACTATATAATGTATCAATAGACCAGAGCAAATGCTGAAACAGCATGGATGCAATGCTTACAAGTTACAACAAAGTTTTTATTGGCTTGCCACCATTTTGTAGATCTGTTCAAACAAAGCTCAACGAGACTATCTCGCAATAGCTTCATAGGTTATAACTATCTTTAGAATAAAAAAACATAAAAACACAAATTTCACATATAATTTATAATTTAATTGTCCTCTGCAGCTGTTTCAAAGAGTAACAACACAACTACATCAGAGTTTAAAGATGTGCTATTAAGTGAGCCTTTAAATACGGTGGATATATTTCATGATGCTTATACATCAACACACTGGTAGATTATGATGATCTTTTGGCTTGAATGCCCTTCCAATTCAGTGGCGTAGCTAGAATCTATGCTGCCCAGGGCAACGCTTGAGTTTGCCCCTCACAGGGTCCTCCAAGCCAATACAAACTGATACGGCACATCCAAAAGTGCTGCTCCCATAAAAGCTTTGCATAGAGCGGGCTATACCGTGCCCTCCCCAGTTAGGCTATTGTTCCAATAGAAAATACACTATTTCTATATTATTCTAATTTTTCCTATTTTCAAACAGTCTTATTACGGTTCGGAGACTGACAATGTCACTATATTTTGCTTCATAAAAAAAAAAAAAAAAAAGCGGCCATAACTTAATATCCTAGTTTGCTGTTACGATGTTAAATGGATGAAATATAGGCATGTATTGAATCACATAGAAATAGATATTTAATGCAATGAAACATCTTCAACGATGTTCAGCGATCACAAGGAAAGCCACTAACGTCACCACCATATTTAATACCATCAGCTGCTGGCGTCTCGCAATGATCTCAAAATCATTAATTTACTGATCTCATGGCTTATCTATTTGCTCATTCTTCCTCTGAAGTAAGAGAGTGTGTATACATGTGTGGCTTAATCAAAAGAGGAAGGAAGGCATCTATGACCTTTTGCAGTACATCATAAACTGGAAGGTGGGAGGGGACTAAACTATTGCACATCGGTTATTGTAGTAGGAAGTAGTTTATCAAAAAGTCAGACTGGAAACCTCGTTCGGATGCTTGGACGTCGACGAAGCCAATCACGAGCCAAAGTAGAGTTTTAAAATAAGAGACGGTTTAGCAAGTGTCAAGGCGTGGTTGTGGGCTAAGAAGGTTGCTTCCCAACCACATGGTTTCTGGGTTCAGTCCCACTGCGTGGCACTTTGGACAAGTGTTTTATACTATAGTCTCTGGCCGACCAAAGCCTAGTGAGTGGATTTGTTAGATGGAAACTGAAAGAAGCCCGCCATATATATATATATATATATATACACACACACACACACACATACATACACACATACAGGGTGGCCCAAAAGTAGGTTTACAGTTATCACGGAGGCACTTTAAATTTAAAACATTTTATTACATTTAAATCTATCTCACAAACTGATAAAGGAGCTTGACAAAATTAACTAAATTAGCTTAGAACAATGGTTTCATATTTTGTCATAATTAAGATCTGAACTTTTAATATATGAATGCGAGATAGTTGAATAACTGTAAACCTACTTTTGGGCCACCCTGTATGCATATATATGTGTGTGTGTGTGTGTGTGTGTTTTGTCCCCCCATCGCTTGGCAACCGATGTTGGTGTGATTACGTCCCCATAACTTAGCGATTCAGCAAAAGAGACCTATAGAATAAGTACTAGGCTTACAAAGAATAAGTCCTGGGTTCGACTAAAGACGGTGCTCCAGCATGGCCACAGTCAAATGACTGAAACGAATAAAAAAATATACCAAAATCTATAAAAACATTTCTAGTACAGTGTATGAGAAAGGTTTCCTTTAACCTGACACGATTTGAACCTAGAAGGTCCAGAAACGAAATTAAATGAAACAAAAAACATCTACAACATTCATTTTGCTTGTTTAACTAAAATTTTGTTGATTTGTTAGGTCATTACTCAAAAGAACAGTCTTCGTTTAATGAGTATGTCAAGTGTAAAGTCGACTTCACTGACCTTATTTCTCTACAGGCTACTGACTTCGGCCGGAAAAGACAAATAGAGGAAGGAGAAAGTATAATGACACGGGAATATAATCTGAATTACAGACTCGCTATGCTAAGCTAAAAAAACCAAAAAACCTACAATTACTCTATTAAGTATCTTCCAGAAGCATAACACTGCTTCATGTCCAGCCCAATCCACTGGTGTTTCTCCCAAACTCGACAACGATCTCGTAAATTTAATAGAGAAAAGACACGCGAGTCAGTGGAGCTGATACGGAAATGATATTCTAAATAAAAGCTAATATGTCAGGTGACAGAAACCTGCGGGTATAGATTTCAAATAATTGCCCCATTAAGTCCTTACTGCCCACAATCATGATACAGGCACAAAATGAAATGTCCAAAAAGAAACAGAACTCTCCCGTATTTGAAAACAAACTGTTTCTGTAACACAATATCCATCCATCCATGAATGTATGTATGGGTGTACATACATAAAGGTATCGTGTGTGTGTGTGTGTATATATATACAGAGAGAGAGAGAGAGAAAGAGAGAGAGAGACAGACAGAGTGAGAAAGGTATCATGTATGTATGTATTACATATGTATATGTAAATGTAAAAATAATACAATATTATTCTACCATTTTCGAAAAAAAATTTGAGTAAACAAGCAGTTATGCATACTTATTTATATACATATAAATATATAGATATATAAACACACGCTCATATATATATACATATATATATACTTGCAAATGGACGCATCGCTTTCGATAATATAATAATACAAATGAGCATATGCATGTATACATACATATATGTACATACCTACATCTACATGTATATATAGATGCATATCCGGGTACAGGACGTCTTCATTCTTCTGACGTCCTGTACCCGGATATGCATCTATATATACATGTAGATGTATGTATATACATATATGTATGTATACATGCATATGCTCTTATGTGTGTGTAAACTGGTGGTCCACACTGACGAAGCTCAAGGTTGAATAACCAAAAGCAGAAACCTGGTTTGTGGATATCCGTAATTGCATAATATTTTTATTTGTGTTGTTAAATGTTTTTATTCGGTCTGTATTCCTCGCATACTGTTTTTCTCTGTTATATTGGTGCGCTACGGTGGATTATTTAAGACTTGGCTCTTATCTCTAGCAGGTAGATGCTCATTAAGCATCATTACGATATTTCATAGCTCCTTAAAGCTATCATAACTGCGTTCCACCAATGCAACTACTGGTGATATCATCAAATTTTGAATTTATCCACAGATGATATGAACAGTAGTGACATCTAACTTCAAATCTCAGTGTTTGAATATTTCATTTAAATATATATATATATATATACATATATATATATACATATATATATATACATATATATATATATACATATATATATATATACATATATATATATACATATATATATATACATATATATATATACTAGCAGAGATACCCGGCGTTGCCCGTGTCACATGGAATTGAAGAATTACATTTTTTTTCTTTTATATTTTCTCTAATGAACTGGAATATCTATGATTCGAATTTCGTCAAAATTGGAGATTAAGAATTTTAATGAGGGTTCTTTCTCTCTTTACACACCCTAACAAACATTCTAATCATGACATATTTATCCCATACTACTCATCTTTATGCACAGATTTCAAAATCTAAATCTTATAAAACCCATTCAAAGGTTTTTGCTCCTGAAAAATGGAGGACATGGACCTCTAAAATGTGGGAGTTAAGGCCCCTATTAGGGGTGTCTTAAAGTCAACCAGAGAAGTTGAGTTGGGAATCATTTTTAACTTGTGTCTTATGTCTCTTGCTCAAATTTCTTTGAAATCGGAAATATATGAATGTTCACTGGGTTTGTAAAAGAGAGCAAAGCCGGAGGAAACCAAAAGACGCATGAAACTGAAGTTACTTTCCTGCATTAATTTCACGTTCACGTATGGGAATTTGCACAGCATTTTGCTGCGAACGTTCATTGTACTTGTAGGCACAAAATACAAGAAGGTGGTGCATCACATGCTATTGACTTTTCTCTGCATTCTACCAAGCCCTACAAAAGACATAACAGATATTTCATACTGTGTCTGCTGGATCTTTTAAGCTCAGACTTTCTGTTCAATAGGAATATAAAGCGATTTTAATTTGAAATTTTCCGGTTAAACAAATTGAATTACTTTGAGCATTTACTGAATGTAGTAACACTGTCCAAAGTAGACCTTGCGATAGCATTAGAGTCAATCTCTTTATTTATTACAAAATGTACTGAAGAAACGATGTATTTTCTTTTACTGATAATTGAAAATCTCCTGTGATAACATCGGTTCTATAAAGAATTTTCTGTTAAGCCTATATGTGTTACTCTCCGGTGTTTTCTTTGACGCCTAAAACAACGATAACATATATTTCATACTGTGTCTGCTTGTCCAGTTTAGCTCTGTCTTTCTGTTCATTATTGTTGTAAGGCAGTTTGACTGATTATAGCAATATATGAGCTATTTTAAACACTGCTATAAGGAAAACACTGCATCGCGCTTGTAGAACTTCTCTAATACGAGACAAAAATTTTTTAAAAAAGGGTGAGTCAAATGGCATCGTTTAGTTTCCATTGGACAGAACCACTCTATGTACTAATGGCTCAAAGTCTAAACAGAATAAGGTCGCCGGAATGCACAAAGTTAAAAACAGATTTTCGCGTCTTAAACTAAAATATTTCGTTAATCTCTCATGGAATCTTGTGGCAGCTGGAGAGTCGCCAAATAAATTGAAAAAAATAATAGGATTCATGCGCTAACAAATATCTCATTTTATGGGACGAATTCCAAGACAGAAAAGAAATTAGCGTGATTCTTTGGACAAAGCAAATAATCATCAGATATTTAAGTGTAACAGAGAAATAGAAATTAAATAGGATAAATACGACAGGCTGTGGAACAAGAAAAGGACATCAATATTAGCCATAAAGAAAAGAACTTGTAAGAACAGGGGTGGGGAAAATGCGAAAGAGTACACGGTAAAGCAATAACGGAGAGACTTAGGGTTCTAATACTGTGGTGCTCGTGGAATGGATAGTTGGCGGGTCTCGGATATATTTCGAAGGTTTGTTTGTACTCACACACACACACATATATATATATGGATGTTTTGCACACGCACCCACACACACACATATAGAAGTTTTGCACATACACACACACACATATATGGAAGTTTTGCACATACACACACACACATATATGGAAGTTTTGCACATACACACACACACATATATATATATGTGGATGTTTTGTGTATATATATATATATATATATATACACTCAAACATTTTTATGTGTATTTTATATACATACATACACCCCATCTATCTATCTACCTACCTACCTACCTACCTACCTACCTATCTATAAGAGATTAAAAATCTATGGGCATATGTATGTAAACTGATACCCCAAAGTCAAAAATATATGTATTTTTGCATTCTAAACATGTCTTTTAATGGATGAACCAAAATATTGCACTCAGAGATTAGAGATTTCAAATATATTATTAGATCCTTTTTAAACGCCATGTTTGATATTCCAAAATAACGTCTTGAAGTAGATCCCTAACTGATATTCCAATATATACGCATGTGTGTATGTATGTATGTACGTGAGTGTTCGCATCTGTTTGCATCTTTGTATCGCCATCATTAATATTTCTGTATGTCAGAGATTAATGCATGCATTTAACCAAGATTTAAGTCAGAACAGTTCAAATAATATATATATATATATATATATATATATATATGTATATTCAATTGTTCTATATATTAATGTTTCTCTGCACAGGTATATAAAACGCAGTTAAACATTAAAGTGAAGGGTTGCTTAATACTTTTTCAGTAAAGAACCATATTTAGCCATACAAAGAAAAGCTTGAAAGTGATTTCGAATTTTCGACTTCCTTGCTATTATTAGAATTTGTATAAAATATATGTATGTATCTCTATTTCTAAGAACAGTATTGACAGTGATTTTCAATGTTCGGCCAGCTAAGCCATCATCGGATTGTGCATTGAATTAATCTTGGCTTTATACAGTGTCTGTTGACAGAAAACCTTTTTAAGGTTGACGGGGGTCTGTTGAATGGTAAATAGGTTTCAGGGTGGGTTATGTTGAAGAGATGTTGTAGAGAAATCTTTATTGATTTAATTTGGGGTTATGTTATTGTTCAGGATTTATTCATGCATATAGAACTTTGTAAACAATTGTGTATATTTAGGTGTATCAGCTTAGGGTCATAGAATTACTATTTTTTTTTAATAGTTCACAAAAAGGAAGTGGGTTGATACCAACTTACTTCCTTCGTTGAAAAATATCTGCATGCATGGGGTAAGGATGCATATTTATAACGAAAATATCATAGGCAGAATACGTGAGTTTAATATATATGAGAGAGCGTGATAAAACTCATAGGTAACATTACAAAAGCAATCGTTATCGCTCTATGTGTGAGTTTGTGTATATTTATGTGTGTGCGTATGTGTGTATGGGAGACAGCGTGTGTGACATAATCTCACTGGAAATATATGTTTGAGATTGTGCGTACATTTCCATACGAGTGCGCATGCGTGTGTAGTGTATTGTTTAGTTTGATATTTTGAATATATGGATTGTCCCAACTTAAAACATGTGCTAGGAATAATAATACCAGCATTAGCGGTTTATAGCTTTTAGCAGTGTTGCCGTATGTATGTGCCTGTAAATATGTGCACACGTGTGAGTACCTGTACGTGCGTGTACGTGTGTGTATATGTTCTTGTGTGTGTCAATAGTTGTGTGTCTATAACCACTTGATTAGTGCATACCGTAAGACGGTATGTGTGATTATGCATGTTTGTATATGTATATATAGGCGCAAGAGTGGTTATGTGGTAAGTAGCTTGCTTACCAACCACATGGTTCCGGGTTCAGTCCCACTCCGTGGCACCTTGGTCAAGTGTTTTCTACTTCAGCCTCGGGCCGACCAAAGCCTTGTGAGTGGATTTGGTAGACGGAAATTGAGAAGCCCCACCCGCCATCACTTGACAACCGATGTTAACGTCCTCGTAACTTAGCGGTTCGGCACAAGTGACCGACAGAATAAGTACTAGGCTTTCAAAGAATAATTCCTGGGGTTGATTTGTTCCACTAAAAGTGGTGCACCAGCCTGGCCGCAGTCAGATGACAAACAAATAAAAGAATAAAAAAACTATATATATATATATATATAGCATTACAATATATAATGCTGACCTGTCTCGCCCGATCGCTTTGTTGTCAATAAGATATTTGCCAGTAATACATTGGGGTTTATTTCCTGTTAGCATAACAAGAAAGATTCTACGGTTCTATATGAGTGATGGGGAATTATGTACATTATTTATATTATTTACATTTGACGGGCATATAGCGAAGTGGTTAAGAGCCCGGGCTCAATTCTAAGCAGTGACCTGAATAATAATAATAATAATAACATCAGGAAAATACCTTAGGAATGAGAACCCAGGTTGGAAATTCCCCCAGGACACCTGATGAAGGCTGGAGAGTTTATCAGCCGAAACGTTGTGTTAACAACAAAAAAGATGAGGACAAATATCCGTCAAATGTAAATAATGTAAATAAGAAAAATTCTGTCTGCTCCCAATTACGTACACATTAACAAATACACAGACACACACGCACACATATGCACTACACGCACACAAAAATACGTATACATGCATGTTTGCATGTATATTCAAGTGTGTATATGAGTATAGGTGTGGATGGTGAATACGTATCATCTGAATGATCACGCTGCCGGCGCCCGTGTATATATAAAAAATATTCTTATACATACATACACACATTTGAAAATATGTATGTAAAGATAGATAGATAGATGAATGTAGACAAAAACAGAGAATGAGTGAGAGAGAGAAAGAGGAATATGTGCAGCTGTTAAGTGCATGTTCGTGCGACCATTGATGGTTTGTTAAATGGAGGCGGAGGGATAATAAGCATGTAAATTGACGGGTAATTACGTAATTAGGGAAATAAGACTAAGGCATCTATTGTGTCTTAGCTACTGTCAGTCGTTCAGATAGATAAGTTTAGAGGCAAAACATATGCTGTGAGAGAGAGAGAGAGAGAGAGAGAGAGAGAGAGAAAGAGAGAGAAAGAGAGAGAGAGAGAGAAAGAGAGAGAGAGAAAGAGAGAGAATTAAATGCTGATAAAAGAGTTAAATATATGTACGCGTCATAAGGTATATACATACATTATACACACTATATATATATATATGTATGTGTATATACATACATATATACACATACGTATATATTTTACGTATATACATATTTGTATGTATGCATGTATATATATGCATATGTATGTATGTATGTATGTGTGTGTATATAATATATATGTAAGTGTGTGTGTGTGTGTGTGTGTGTGTGTGTGTGTGTGTGTGTGTGTGTGTGTGTGTGTGTGTGTGTGTGTGTGTGTGTGTGTGTGTGTGTGTGTGTGTGTGTGTGTGTGTGTGTGTGTGTGTGTGTGTACGTATGGTACTATTTACGTTACAACAGAGCCAGTATTTAGAACTTCATGTACATCCCTATACATCGAAAGAGAAAACTACAATGACAACTCCCGTATTACAATCGTAGTTTTCTTTCACTGGTCGCCACTGTTAGAAAGATCACACATTGCTTATAGACAAAACAAAACTTGAGAGACGGTTCATAAATTATTTGTCAACTTCTATGTATTTTCGGTGAAGATAAGGTGCAGTATTGGTGTGAATCTCCGAGGAAGCGAAAGTCTTGAAAATATACTTTGCCCGGATTGCACATTTCGTTCAATAGTAAGTCCTTGATAAAATTATTATCATTTCCCTTTACCAAACTCCCATACCTCTATGATAGACACATGCATAGCCATCTTCCACAGGCATATATAATACGACAGGTCTAAGAGGTTCCAACTAACATGTAACTAAATATCCTATCTTGTATACATCATGCAGGGATTTGACTCCACAAAACTCTCTGAAGCATGACGCCCTCCAATCAAGCTTGTTACTCTACTGTAAATTCATTCCCACTTCTGGGAATATCTACTACATACGTGGGAAATTCTGTCTGTGGTTGTGTTTGTGGGCTTGTTAGCTAACTCCTCCTACATCGTTTTATCAATTTTGATAAAACTTGACACGTGAGTAGAACTCATGTCTGGAAACCCCATGGCATACTCAGATTGTTAAAGAAAATAGATAATAGGGCCCCTGGAAGGGATCCTTATGTATCTAATATATTTCCTTTTAAAAACCAAGGGATATAACCTATTCGCCCCTGGAAGGGATCCTTATATATAGCCAAGGGAAATAATCCCTTTTCCTAAATTATTTGGTAAAAATCAAATTGAGTATGCTTATTTCTTAGTATTTGAACTGTTAGAGTTCAAATACCAATTTATCCAGTACATCCCTTAAACTCTATAACTGCTGTGTTTGTAGGTTGCATGTGCATGCGTTTTAGACATACAACCAACACCAATATAATGAAATAATAAATTACATATATTACATGCGCTGAATTATCGGTACTCCGTACAGGATTAGTTCGTAGTAAGTTCACTCGTGATACAAAGCCTTTCTATTGTTAGGTAGGCTCCATAGAAGTAGCTAATAGCTCTTATTAACTAAATGACCTAATTAGCAAAGGAGAAAGATGTTCCATAAGTATTTTTAACTAGGGTAAGAACGGGATGGCATAAACATCTAAGGAGCGAACACTTCTGTTTGTGACAAAACGAATCTTTCTCTGTGTGAAGGGGATGTATGATGTATGAAGAGGATGTATTAATTATATCGATTTGCTCCAATATAAAGTGCAATGCTACATGGAAAAGCGAACCCTAAAAAAGAATGATACAATGGTGATGAAGATAATGAATATATTGCAAAGGTCATCAGCAAATAATATATTTGATGGCGTGGGCAGATTAGACCCCACCCACGAATTCCAATGACGCACATTCAGGGAAAAGTGAGCGCCAGGAACAAAATTACTTGATGGGAGAACGAGCTTTGTATTTACGACATGGGGAGATTTTTCGAGATGTATTTTTGGAAGAGATCGTGCTATAATACAAATAATAAATAAATCAATGAATAAATGAATAAAGTACCGGTTTGGCGGTTAAGTAGTGTGTCTGATACCTGTATGATTATTTCTGTTGCAGTCAGACAGTGAAATTTCATTATTGTTATTTAAAGAACAATTAAAAATCAAATAAAATCAGGAGCAATTCAGTGCATAAACATCCACACCAATCCATATATACACAAACATACACGCGCGCACACACAAACACAGATATATGTATGTAAAACCTATGGATAGCTGTGCATATACATATGTAACCGTCTATATGGATGCGCGTATATATATATATATATATATATATATATATATATATATATTTATATGTATACTTATATACATATACACACACACACATATATATATATATATATATATATATACATATTTACATACTCACACACATATATATATATATACATATTTAAATACTCACACACATATATATATATATATACATATTTAAATACTCACACACATATATATATATACATATTTAAATACTCACACACAGACACACACACACACATATATATATATACATATTTAAATACTCACACACATACACACACACATATATATATATACATATATAAATACTCACACACACATATATACATATATAAATACTCACACACACACACACACACACACACACACATATATATACATATATAAATACTCACACACATACACACACACACACATACACATATATATACATATATAAATACTCACACACATACACACACACACACA
>NC_068986.1:21024211-21025661 GCF_001194135.2 Octopus bimaculoides | reverse complement strand
TATATATATATATATATATATATACACTATATATATAGGTATGTTTGTATATATACTTACGTATGTATGTATAAATATTTACGTATGTACATATACACATACGTATGTATATATGTACTGATATACATATACATATATATATATATATATATATATATATATATATACACACACATGCATATGAATGTAAATATGCATATACATAAATACGCATGTATATACGTATATGCATACATTCATACACATATTTGTGTCTGTGTTTGGTGGCTGTGGGTGTATTAACATGAAAATAATACCAAATGCGAGATTGCAAACCAAAAAAAAACAACAAAAAAAAATGAGAAAGAAAATGCTCAAATTAATCTCCACGTAAAGATCTTTACTCTCTCTCTCTCTCCGTTTTCGCAGACAAAATGATTTCTGGTCAGTTCTGTGGTTGACGCCAAACTAACTCAAGAGATTCTTCCTCACACTTCAAGTAGCCGTGCTTTCTGACAGTTAATTATATCGATTTGCTCTTATTGATCTGCTTTGTTTAAACTCCAATCTCATTTTTCAGGCAGGTATATTATCTACACACACACACACACACATATATATATACACATGTCTACATGCATAATCACACACATCTATACTCACACACACAGAACTATATATATGTGTATAAATATACTTTGTAAATGTATACATACATACGTATACATTCATATAAATATATTCAAATATACTTTATATATATATATATATACATACATACATACATACAGAGAGGTTTCGGCCAGGAATGGCCCATATATATGCATACATACATGCATGTACTTGCATATAGGCATGTGAATATATATATATATATATATATATATATATATATATACGCGCACACGCATACACAGTTTGTGTGTATTGTGTGCGTGTGTGCATATGTATGTATGTATGTATGTATGTACCTTGCTGTTGCTGGTGGTTTGTTTTTTTTAGCCTTAAATGATCTTCAAAAGCTGATGCGATTCACTTCAGTATTGGGGTCTAGAATATATGTGATATGCCAGCTAGCGAATCTAATTGTTTTATATTTATTGTCTGTAATTCGGGAACAGAAATTACTGACTAGGCTTTGCTTAGTTGGAAAGTAAAGGTTGTACGTGAATGATTGTACGTATATCTATTTCTATGTGTGCACGTATGCTTGTGCATATGTGAAAGTATGTATGTATATGTATATACGTATGCATGATGTATGTGTGTACATAAGGATGTATGTACATAAGTGTTTCTATATCATAATCATCGTTTAACGCCCGTCTTCCATGCATGTAAGGGTAGGACGGTTGACAGATGTCGGCTAAGTAGAAAACTACCCTAGGCTACGGAGTGTTTTGGCAAGGTTTTTACGGCTGGATGCCCTTCCTAACACCAACCACTCTGCAGCGTGGACTATATATACATG
>NC_068986.1:21017958-21024201 GCF_001194135.2 Octopus bimaculoides | reverse complement strand
CTCTGCAGCGTGGACTATATATACATGCAAATATATGTTTGCATGTATGTATGTATGTATATATTAGTGTGTATGTGTGTATGTATGGGGTGGAAGGTGGGGTAAAAACCAATCTTATATTCATATTTTAATTTCACCCTATTGTATGTAAGTTTCTCATTTCATTTAACCGAAGAAAAAGTCTAAAAACTTTGTCATTAAAAACATACAAACAAAATAATTCACATTATACAGTAATCCTTCGAATATCGCGGATGTTACGATCTAAACCCCATCCCGCGATATGTGAAGTTCCGCGAAGTAGAAACAGTACTGTATATGGCGAGGGATTGCAGTATGCAATGCGTAAGACAGATTAGGTAGATTGACAGATAGGACGTAAAGACAGGCGTCTGTCTGAGTTCACATTCCGCCAAAGTCGATTTTGTCTTTCAGCCTTTTGGGTACGATGACATGAGTACAATTTGTGCACAGGGTTCAATGCAATCGGCTAACCTTCACCTCTCCAAAATTCCGGGCCCTGTGCCTAAAGAAGAAAGGATTATTATATACAATGCGTAAAGTCGCCTAGCTTATTGGTTACGGTGTTCAGCTTAAACCATAATGTAGTAGGTTCAAATCCTGGACCGGGTAGCTTGTGCTCCTTAAGTAAGCTTGTTGCCCCAATCTTTTCAGCTGCAAATGAGTACTCTACTGAAGCCTCTCTCTCTCTCTCTCTCTCTCCCTCTCCCTCTCCCCAGCTGTGACACTATGCCAAAAGGTCGACGACTAACGAATGTGTCTATGTATGTTGGCAGCTAAAACAATTGACGAAAGCATGGTACACATTCGTTCGCAGATGACTGCTGGCTTTTCCCTTCTGTATATGTCTAGTGACGCAAGTGGTACATACTTTAATACTACTGTTAATAATGGAAGTTCGGTGAATGTCAAAAATTTACAGAGTCATAGCTGAAATACCTTGGATTATCTATCTATCTATCTATCTAAGACCTGTGGGCTTATGTCGAACAGCTGCTGTCACATGTGGGACGAGTCTGGTTGTCAACCGAGTGTATCGTAAATATTTCCCTCTCACCTTTCTTTAACCGGGAAAGCAAGGCAGTTTTCATCGTAGTGGTAGCTATGGCGAAAGAATGTGTATGGTGGACTCGTTTGAAAGTCTTAGAGACAAATACTTTCCTTTCTGGCCAACCTCTCATCAACTTTTTCAAGTATTACTTGAAAAGGAAGGTGAGAGTAAAGAGGGAAATTTTGTCTAATAAAAAGTTTAATAAAAAGTGGGCGAATGTAGCAAAGATGGTACGCATGAATGACAGACCTACTTTGAACATAAACCTATAAAACAACAAGAGAAAGGGAATTTTGCTCTAAAGTTTATTTTTTCCGAGATTACCGTGGATTTTTCGTAGGTTTTCCTTTCCAAGGATAACCTTAGTCAGTGTTATATTTTCTCCCCACTTCTGGGAATTTCTTTTGTTAAAACGTTACCTTGTTATCTCATTGTGTACACGTCCCAAAACGCTTCGATCCTTATTAATCGGTTTTGAAAAGAAAAATTCTACATTGTATTGTCCCCCCTGTGTTCGGCTCTGCGTGACCTAATAAAGAAATCTATCTGTCTATGTGTGTGTGTATGTGTGCGATGTATTTTGTCAAAACATGCTAACTATTTTGCCAGCTCGCCACTGCCTTCATGGAATATAATATATTCTTTTCTACTCAAAGCACAAGGCCCGAAATTTTTTTTTTGGCAGGGAGGGGGCCAGTCGATTAGATCGACTCCAGTATGCAACTTAATTTATCAACCCCGAAAGGATGAAAGGCAAAGTCGACCTCGGCGGAATTTGAACTCAGAATGTAAAGGCAGACGAAATACCTATTTCGTTATTGCCCACAAGGGGCTAAACATAGAGGGAACAAACAAGAACAGACGAACGGATTAAGTCGATTACATCTAAGCATTTCGCCCGGCGTGCTAACGATTCTGCCAGCTCGCCGCCTTGGAATATAATATATTGATGTAAGCTAAGGTAAACCTTTAAAAGCCGCATTATATCTCGTTAGGCAGCGAGCTGGCAGAATCTTTAGCACGCCAAACAAAATGCTTAGCGGCATTTCGTCCGTCTTTACCTTCTGAATTCAAATTCCACCGAGGTCGATTTTTGCCTTTTATCCTTTCTTGGTCGAATAAAATAAGTACCAGTTGAGTACTGCGGTCGATGTAATTGACTTAACCCCTCTGCTGAACTTGCTGGCCTTGTGCCAAAAATTGAAACCAATATATAATAATTCCGTAAGAATGAACACCAGTAGGACTCTAAAAACAACAGTACCAGATTGCGTAAATCATTTACGCTCGACGAATGAAGGCTACTACAGCATTATATTTATGATTCTTACAATGGAACTTTTACAGCGATTAATTGAATTACTGAAGATGAAATACAAATAATTAGTTTCTTTTTGTTTGTATGTTTTGTCTTTACTCTAAAACGATAACATGCCTTATCATTTCCAGTCATAATATATTCTCACAGAACTTAGAATTCTTTCTTCTAAACAAAACTTTTTATATTCTTTAATCTTGCCGGCGTCTTTTAATTGTCGGATGGAAACATTTGCATTGATTTTTCATTATCCAGAATATTATTTCTATCTGGCGTTATTGTACACTAAAACTATAGTTAAAGCCTATCTCTGGTTACAGATGGTGAATTGTATAGAAGAGTTTTCATTGAAATTCAAACTGGTTAATTTCTGCAATGATGTAGCATGCTCGCGAGAAATAATCTCAATTGAAGAAGAAATTACCATTGCAAATCGGAAGAATTGTAATAATGAAGCTTGAAATTTAAAAAAAAAAAGTACTCCATACACAACTTGCAAAATAATTAAGCTATATAATAAAGAAGAATAGTTCGTGCGTTCAATACTAAGTTCAGGTACCTGTTGGAAAGATGTATATTATGTTTCTTTTTTTTTTTGTTATAAACTAATAGGAGAGAGTCTAAAATAAGTTTAATTATGAACAGTAAAGTGACGGCTATAATTCCTTTTTATCACTTGATCTAAATACAAATAATCTGGTTGTTGCCTGACAATCAACGGCAACTTTTGGAAATAAATATATTTTAGAAAAACAGGCAAGGGTTTCGAAGGCAAGACAACAAAATATACATATAATTATAGAATAAAATATATAGAACTTAATTATATAGATTTTTAATCTCCTTCTATTACGCGTAATATATAAATATACGCAACACAATTATACAAGCAAATATAAGCAAACACATACGTGAATATCATCACCATGGCTTTCGATCATTGCTTTAATTTCCCAACATGACATGCAACAAGTGTATTAGTCCATTAATCATGTTCTTTAGCGATGTTTCAGGTCATTTCAGAATGTTGCTATTTACTGTCATTCAAGTTTAGAGTATTCTATTTTAGTTTCATATTCGCAATCAACAAGGAATGGGAAATGACAGTGGAGTAAGGGTAAGCTCTAAGAGTATCGGGTTTAGTTTGTCTTGCCACAGCTCTGTTAAATATATATTTCAATCAATCATAATGCCACATATGTAAAACGGCAGAAAGGAAATACATGATAAATCGTGAATAACTTAAGAGACATGAATGTATGCTCCACTATAGCAAAGTTATATTTTAGATCACGACAGATGCTGTTGCCAGATCTCTCCCAGACACACGTACGACAAGACCGGAAGTAAGCTTTCTTAATCTAATCATCACGACTTGGAAATATAATAATACAAATCTATTTCTGCACAAGATCCCAATGCAAAAGGAAATTCCAGCTCCCTTTCTTTTCTGTTTTACTCTTATTGTCACTCTTCACGATTATTATTATTATTATTATAGTAAATTCCCATCAGTCTCACTTGTTTGACATTGATATTTGTCGAAACCGAAAGTACGAAAGCAATCCATAAAAACTAAACCAACCAACAGCAATCACTTGAAAGAAGTATCGAGAAGTGTTAAGCCCTCATCAATCAATTTCATCAGTCAATTTACTTGGTTTATTTAAAACAATACGTAATAGGACAATGTTAGAGATGTATATCGTTGAAAAAAAAAGTGTATTAAATTAAAAACAGAAAAAGGAAAACGAAATTTACTCTAGAATGGCTTGTAAAGGTATCATATTGAAAGTGTTTCATATAAAATATTAAAAAAACGATCAGTGAATATTCTCGTAGGATTACATGATTCATATTCTCATCAGAATTCCACGAAGACTCCTGCGAACCAGTAAATGCTACTTACCTGCACAGTATTGTAGGTACTTATCTATATATTATTTCTATAAATCTACAATTGTCAGCGATTAAATCTACTGGAAATCGCTAAAAGTGTATGTAAACAGAAAGAAATGATGTCCGACTAATTCGATTTAGGCATCCCCAGATAAAATTATACGTGTACACACACACACACATCCATCCACACACAAACATGTATATGTATGCAGACACACACACGCGCACACATAAACACATATGCGTGTATGTGCGAATATATATGTCTGTCGGTGCCTGAGGCGTGTGTGTGTGTATGTTGTGTATGAGTGTGTGTGCGCGTGGATGTGTATATACATGAACCAGTATCCAGACAACACTTAATAGTTGTTCACTCTGACCACAAGCGCTATACAAACCAAGATGAAATAATCATTAAGAACACTTTAATTAGCTACTGTTTAAGTCATTAAGAGTTATATTTAAAGACCTATCGGTTTTCGATCAGTAAAACCAGACAAGACAAACCAAAAAGAATTTAAGATCGATAAGTGAACGGCATACGTTTAAACGATAATTCTTTCTAATTTTGGCACAAGGCCAGCAATTTTAAGGAGAGAAGAAGTTCGATTACATTGATCCCAGCACTAAACTGGTACTTTATTTTATCAACACCGAAAACATGAAAGGCAGAGTCGACCTCGGCAGCACTTGAAATCAGAACGTAGATAGACAAATGAAAATAAAGTTATAAATACCTGTTTTTCTTTTCTTATTCTTTCTCGGTATTCCGTTTAAAGTCACGACTTTATTAATTATTCCTTACATTTTGGTAATCCAGTGCAAAGTCACGTGATACCATTCCCCCCACGCCCTTTTAATATGTTCACCGCAGGGTATTCTGTTTTTCTGTGAATAAAACTATCATTGTAGTGAAACCCTGTTTTACCCCAGCATCATAGAAAACATATCTAGAGATGAATGACTCACAATTTTTTTTGTTTTTGTTATTATCTTTATCTCGACTCCACTTCGTGTGCTCGTCTCTACGAAAGCCGGCTGCTGAATATTGCACTTAAGTTATATGTATGTATATATATAAATACTGTAGAAGCTACACTTCATATTGTAACAGTCCTGTTTGACCCGAAGCGCAATTAAAATGTACACTTCTTAGGTCAATAATTCACATCTATATTTACATATGTACATATATATTCATATATATATACACATGTGGGTGTTCATAAGCATTTCAGTTCAACTTGACATTTGACAACACATCGCCCACTCACATAGTGCGTCGGTAGAAAACATTTATAGCTCTACGTACCAACCAGCCACCCCCACCCATGAATTGTTTCAGATAGTTTGTAATTATTTGTAGGTTCTTCACTTAATGAAAGTTATGTTTTAATGGATTTTTCATCCGACAAAACCACTTCTGTGACTCTAGGCAGCGTCTCCGCACTTCAGTTGGTGTTTAACCTCCTTGTGACTGCTACTATTTAAATTAGCCAGTTTGGTGATATTGGAGGATTTCTGTTCGTAAACTTTGTGTAAACATGCATACATATACACACATATATATACACATATACATATATATATCCCGACAGCAAAGCGGTGAGTTGGCTAAATCGTTAGAACGTAGGGCAAACTGCTTAGCAACATTTTGTCTTCTTTTACGTTCTGAGTTCGAATTCCACTGAAGGGTCGATGTAATCGACTTACCCCCACCTCCGACCTTACTGGCATCGTGCCAAAATTTGAAACGAAGACTCCTTCCGACAGTCAACGCTAATGATGCACACACACACACACACACACACACACGAACACAGTAACTTATATATAGTAATACCTCACTTTACGAAACCCCGGATTTACGAATTTTATTTTTCAAGTACAAGATCCAAATTTTCTACTACCATATCAAATGCTTCTGCGTGTTACCGAGAAATTTATAGAG
>NC_068986.1:21014660-21017945 GCF_001194135.2 Octopus bimaculoides | reverse complement strand
AAAAAAAAAAAAAGAACTTCTTCTAAAGCAAACAACTCTAGACTTGTTTTTTTTTTAAAAGAAATCTAGAAGTCCGTCTCCGAGTGCTTGTGAATCGGCGATTGCATCTACAAGCAATGATGTGCGCAAATCTAGTGTGAGTGAAGTGATTCAGAAAATGAATCTACATTCTACTGTTTTCTTGCCATTTATTTTACGAGATTTATAAATGTTATAGGTAAAATATTTTTCTGGGAACAAATTACGATTTATAACATTGCTACTATGGGAAATTATTGCTCTGCTTTACGATTTTTTGCTTTATGAACAGTATCCGGGAACAAGTCAACTCGTATATTGAGGCATTACTATATATATCTATATATATATATATATATATGTATATCAATAATAGGATAAAGTCTTTTATAAGAATTTATCAAGTAGCTAGCATGAAAAAACCTCATAAGGGAAAAATCCATCATTTGTTCCCTATATATATATATATATATATATATATACAGTATATGGATAATATAAGCATATATGTGTATATATATATATATATATATATATATATATATATATATATATATATATATGTATATATATACAGTATATGGATAATATAAGCATATATGTGTATATATATATATATATATATATATATATATACATATATATATACAGGGTGGCCCAAGATTATTCACAGAAGAGTAGGTCAGACAGCAGAGAACGATGCAAACTCCGCACCGAGTATGTTGGAATTCAACCTGTTTGAACCTGACTTTCTGGTTTGTTGATACGTCTGTGGTGATAATCAGATAGGATTTTTTTTTTTATCTTAATAGCCGTTTCGCAAGTGTAATTTTGTAATTCCACCGATTTTTATCTGAGTAATAATGAATAATGCACGTATTGTGTTAGATACTTATGTTAAACATACATACATACATACAAACATGTGTGTGTGTGTGTTTGTGTTTGTGTTTGTGTTTGTGTGTGTTTGTGTTTGTGTGTGTGTGTGTGTGTGTGTGTGTGTGTGTGTGTGTGTGTTCATAAATGTATGTATATTCATATGGATGCTTGTGTGTGTGTATATATATATATATATCACATACATATGTGATGTATATATTACATGCATGCATATAGATGTGAAGAGGAAATGTAGAGAGAGAGAGATAGCAAGATAGAAGGGAAAGAAAGAAAGAGAGGGGCTGGAGAAACATATATAAGTGGTAGATATAATGAGAATGGGTTAAGCAAAAAAAAAAAAAAACTAGTGAAAGAGAAAAGGAGGAACAGTAAGAGGAAGACGAATAAACACTACACTAGACGCTGTTAAGAGTGGTTTTCTTCTTACATGAATAACACAGAATCTACACACAGACACACGCACATAAGTAATATTTGTCACACAAAATAACGGGAATGAACTGAGTTGAAATTGAATCAGCCTCTTCAATTTACTGACAACATAATCTTCGTTAATATAGACTTATCCTAGGCTAAGTGCAAATATCCTATATTTTAAGAGAGGGTCAAATGGGAATTTTGTCTTCACGTTCATTACTTTACTAAAGATAATTGAAAATTCGCATAAATGGTGTGATATCGCCACGTACTGGAATCGAAACCGAATTGACGTATCTAAATTTGGGGAGTGGAGTGGGAGCTTACTTCTTACTTTATAGCGCTCATATCTTACTAAAATACATTAAAAGTGCGCACAAGTGATCTGATACCGCCACGTAGCGGAATCGAAATCGAATCGAAATATCTACATTTTTGGAGCTTGCTTCTTATTTTACAGCGCTCATATCAGATTAAGACACATTAAAATGCCAAGTGTCACAGGACCCCTACGGGAAGCAATATGTCCAACGTTTATTACTATTAGGAATATCATTAGATTATTAAATAAAACGAGATGATAAGCACGATTAAATATTATTTATCTGAGACCAATGTTGATGCTATTACCATTAAGTGTCGCTGGGACTTATTTACTTTAGAGTAATGATAATTATAGAATAATCTCAAGAATTCAAAAAAATAGCGTTGGTCTCCGGTGACATGAATCAAGTCAGCATAAAGCATATTAAGTGAAGTGTTTCGGTTGATGTAGGAGACGGGATAGCTGAGTGGATCAGATAATAAAACATGTAATTTGTCATGAGTTCGAATTCTTTTTACATTTATTCCGCTTTGCTACTGGGCCAGATCTTTCTCAGACACACGCACCATTAGACCTTAAATAAGCCTTCTTAATTCTACTATCATGACTCGGAAATGTAATAATACGAATCTGCTCTTGGGTGGGCAGGATCAATTCACTTAGCTCTCTAATGACTTCAATGAGTCGATGTGTAGTTTCCATTTTTGCTTGAAATAGCAACAAACTCTATCCCCTACTAATCACGTACTACTGCTTTTAGAAAGAAAATAAAAGGAGATATAGAATCATGAAACCATGCACTACAGAAAACATAGCATGATCATTGATGGAAAGCATTTGATCATAGGCCAATATTCACATTCATATTCTCAACAAAATGGTTATTAGCAATATAATGGAAACTACATAATCAAAAGGCGCTGTTCACGTTTTAGAGACCTTTGTATATATACTATTGTGTAACCTATTGTACATAAAGTAAAAACAAGGTCAAACGATTTTTTGAATGCATCTAATGCATGTTTCGTGTAATTACGTAGTGTATATTATCTGTTTGTGTGTGCGCGCACTTGCGTGCATGCGTATCTGTTTGTCTCCCCACCGCTTGAAAACTGGTGTTTGTTTGTTTATGTCTCCGTAGCATAGCGGTTCGTCTATAGGGACGGTCTAAATAAATGAATATTCGGGTTGATTTGTTCGACTAAACCGTCCAATAGGAAACCCCTGACGGAAACTATTCTTTTACTTGTCTCAGTCATTTTGACTGCGGCCATGCTGGAGCACCGCCTTTAAAAGTGTGTGACGTTTACAGCACCTAGGTTTCCCAAGCGGTCACCCATCTAAGTACTCACTAGGCTCGTCGCTGCTTAACTTCGGTGATCGGACGAGAACCGGTGCTTTCAACGTGATATGGCCGTAAGAAACTAGTAAAACAATAACTAAATCAAGGACTAACACTCAACTATTTCTTGAATTCCTGGTGAGAAACTGATCGAAGGAGGGGAAGGAGATTCTGCGCCATAGATGCCTTTCCTCCAAAATACATTAGAGGCTGAGGCGAAGTGAAATGATACCAACCAGGAATCGAAACTACGTCGCAGATTCGGTTTGGCAGGAAATTCTTT
>NC_068986.1:21013129-21014224 GCF_001194135.2 Octopus bimaculoides | reverse complement strand
CAGTTATCACGTAGGTACTTTAAATTTCTTTTAAAGCATTTTATTACATTTAAATTTCTATCTTACATGCACACACACACACACACACACACACACACACACACACATATATATATATACATACACACACATATATGCATACATATATATAGATACATATACATATATATACATACATATATATACATGTATATATATATATACATATATATACATACATGTACATATATATATTATATATATGTATGTATATATATATATATGTATACATACATATGTGTGTGTGGCTTTACTCCGAAATTAAGACCATAACTTTTTTTTTCTGTATATGAACTGAAGTATTTTATAAGAAGTTGCCAGGTGTCACCGCTATTAAAAAGATGGAAATAAAGAAATCTGGCTGGCATCTGTACAAAATACCTCAGCTGATTTCAAGACAGATTCTTTATGTCTTGCCGCCAAAGTCAACTTGTTTAACAATGTCTGCCAAAACACCGCGAGGAATACTTATTCAATTGGTCGGTTCATTTAGTCACGTACGAGACTGATGTGAATGATTTCCAACATTAAAAACAGTATCCATTTTAGTGCTTTAAACCACACACACAACCATAAACATACACATGTATCTATGTATGTTTATGGCTCTGTGTGTGTGTGTGTATGAGTGTGTGTATAAAACATACATAAATCGCATGAGAAAATTTAGCATACCAATGTATATATTTTAACTATAATTATGGTGCAGCTATGGCTGTGTGGTAAGAAGCTTGCTTTCCAACTATATGGTTCTGGGTTCAGTCCCACTGCATGACACCTTGGGCTTCTATCCTCTACTATAACCCCGAGTCGACCAAACCCTTCTTAGTTTAGTCAGGAGACAGAAACTAAAAGAAGTCCTGTGCTTGTTTGTAAATATATATATATATATATATACATACATACACACACGTGTGTGTGTGTGTGTGTGTCCTCGACCACCGTTTGATAAACGGTTTTGGTTTGTTTACGTCCCCGTAACTTTTGGTTCGGCGAAAGAGACCGATAGAATAGCTACCGGGCTTACAAAAAATGTAATGGAGGGGTCAATCTTCT
>NC_068986.1:21011440-21012636 GCF_001194135.2 Octopus bimaculoides | reverse complement strand
ATATATATATATATATATATGTTTGTGTGTCTGTGTTTGTTCCCCCACCATCGCTTGACAACTGATGTTGGTGTGTTTACGTCCCCGTAACATAGCGGTTCAGTAAAAGAGATCGATAGAATACTTACTAGGCTTACAAAGAATAAGGTCTGGGGGTCAATTTGTTCGACTGCATGACATCGTAGACTAAAAAGAAATAATTTCTGAAGATGTACCAGTCTCCGTATTCTCTAGCATTAGAATTATTGTACACACACACGCTTGTCTGCCTATTTATTTATTTATGTATGTATGTATGTATGTATGTATGTATGTACCTGTCTATTTAGCTAGTTAGCTAGCTAGCTAGATAGCTGTATATGAAGAATATAGAGAAGTAGAATGTCGCTGTCAGAATCACAAACAGGACCAGAAGCCACACATGTTCCTGACGGCATGTGTAACAGAGATAAACTTAGGACAAATTTCAAAGATTCATTTCCTGATTGAAACCCTTTCCTTTACGGCTCTTTACATTATTTTCTTGCATCTCTGTCAAACCAACGTTTGAGAAATGAGAAATAGCAGCGAGATTTCCGTCAACTCTCAATAGAAGGACACTCTTGGCAGTGTCGTCCTAGATACACAATTTCTGGAAATCAGACGTTAAGGTCACGTTGGAACGCCATCAATGACATGTTTGATGCTGCCCTTCGGTAAAGTACCCTGACTTGTTGAGGGTTGTGTCTAGACAGCATTGACGAGTAAACTATTTGTAAGTTTTCTTCGCGTTAAGAGCTCGATCTGGTTTCAATCCATAGTTAAAACCAATTAACTTCTCTGTTGCTTATGCCCCTGAGAAATGCATGAACGTCACACATTCATTATGTCCTATGCAAACTCTCGTCTTTGCACGTACGTATATGCATATGCATGTTTATACTCTTTTACTTGTTTCAGTCATTTCTGACTGCGGCCATGCTGGAGCACCGCCTTTAGTCGAGCAAATCGACCCCAGAACTTATTCTTCGTAAGCCTAGTACTTATTCTATCGGTCTCCTTTGCCGGCCGAACCGCTAATTTACGGGGCGTAAACACACCAACATCGGTTGTCAAGCGATGTTGGGGGAGGGACAAACACAGACACACAAACATACGCACACACATATATATACGACGGGCTTCTTTCAGTTTCCGTCTACCGAATCAACTCACAA
>NC_068986.1:21007962-21010532 GCF_001194135.2 Octopus bimaculoides | reverse complement strand
TATATATATATATATATATATATACATATATATACATATATATATATATATATATACATATGTGTGTGTGTGTGTGTGTGTGTGTGTGTGTGTGTGTGTGTGTTTATATGTATATGTATGTATATGTATGTATATATATATGTGTATATATATATATATATATGTTTATATGCATATATGTATGTATGTATGTGTATGTATGTATGTATGTCGTCATTATTTTAGATGTTGTTGGTGGTGCTGTTGTTGTCGTTTTGCCTTAAGTCAGCTCTGATTGAACAGAGCTATGATTAAAGACAGTCCATCCATGATCACCCAGTTTATCGTTTGTTTATTCTTCTTAGCTTTCGTACCTCAGTCTATATTATACCATATTTCAATCGTTTTTTTTTCTGAAGATTTTAGTTTATGTTTTTGGAGGGTGATTTTGATGTGATGTTTAGCACATCGGCTGATCACATTGAGGCTCAATATCGTTAGCTTAAACTCGTTTTTATGTAAATATTGTGTTTGATGGCATATAACACGCACCTATTTTTAAAAAAATAATAATAAATAAATAAATAAAAAATAACCCCCCCCCCCCAACCACGAAACATAGCGCAAAAAGATCTCCTCGGGTTTTATATGCATTTGGACCTATATAATAGGCTTTAAAGCATTAATAGCTTTTTCCCTGAATTTCGGGTGCTGAAGTTGGTGTGCATCTAATATACTCGCGTATACATTATTTACATTTGACGGATAATTGTCCTCATCTTGTTTGTTGTTAACACAACGTTTCGGCTGATATACCCTCCAGCCTTCTTCGGGTGTCTTTTTCCACATGAGAAACATACTAGCGGCCTACCTTCCACAATAATTCTCAGCTTCACATCTTCTGGCAGCACATTCTCATCCCCCACACTCTTCAAGTCCTCCGTTGTTGCCTGAATCGTTAATTCGATACCATATCTCCAGTAGTTCACCTTCTGGGTCCTTGTAGCCTTCAGAATCTTCCCGCCTTTCATATTATACGTTATGGCTGTCATCAGCCATTCTTCTTTTAGTTCAGGTGGTACCTTACCCAGTCGCACCTTGGCCACACGTTTGCCACAGTACGAAGGCAAGAGCACCTATTTCTCTGTCCTTATTGCCTCTGTGGAGTGCTTTATTGCTTTCCCCTCCGTTGTGAAGCGCACCTCCACAGTGGCATATCTCCTCCCTCTCGTAACGTATGTTGTAAATCTATTCAATTCCTTTATACATTCCTCTATGGCTTCTATCGGCGCAATCTCTATTTTTCTTGTGGCTACCTTCATTGTTTTAAATGTTACCGTTCTTTTTAACACGTTGGCTGATAAATCTTCAGGTGGCGTTTGCTTCAGAATATTACCTTCTTTAGTGATTAGTTTTTCACTCTCCATCTTTCTAGGCTCCACTTTTATTTCGTAGACCTCTAACTCTTGCACGTCTACTCCTTTGCTCGTTGCGGCCGCATAACCCCTGCCTCCGGCGCCTTCTCTATTTTCACCACAATGGGAAACAAAACAACAATCAACGAATCAACAACCTTAGGAACAATTCAAACAACTCAAATCAATAACAATGGCAACAATTCGACAAACACCTCAACACAGACCCACGCAATAACTTCACAGAGATGAAACACAGCCAAGCATTTCGCCCGGCGTGCTAACGATTCTGCCAGTTCGCCGCCTTTAAATATTTGAATATTGAAAAATATAATAAACTTTATTTTGGTGTTTTCTCATTTTATTTAGGAGATCTTTGGACAAAATGCCTAGTGATGTCAGCTACCGCTCATTAGATTTGGAGTTAAAATCCCAACAAGATCCTTTTCTTCCTTGCAGAGGTGAATAAAATGAAGCGCGAGTCAAGTACCAGGATTGATCCAATTGATTACCAGCCTGTGCCAATGTGAAGAGGTTTAACACGGTATAGGGGATCCCAAACTCTCCCAGTTTTATTTTCTGAGTTCAAATAACGTCGAGGTCGACTTTGCCTTGTCATTCTTTCGGGGTCGATAAAATAAGTACCAGTTGAACTCTGGGTTCGATGTAATCGACTAGCCGTCTCCCGCAAAATTTCAGGCCTTGTGATTATTTATAGTAGAAAGAACGTTAGATTGATAAATTGGTTCAAATATTTGGAGCCGAGCTGAAAACCTTGAAAACTCATTGCAAATCATCTGGGAATCTTACCGTTGAAAAGCTGGCGCCATATTTGGAGGCCGAGAACTCACCCTTAAAAAATTTCTGTGTATTTATGTATGTATTGAATTTCAAACTCCTGTATACCCATTTGTCATTAAATATGCATGTGATCAATTAAAAAAAATCACACATACACACATACATAAGTAGGACACACACATTCATACACACACACACACACACATATATATATATATATATATATATATATATATATAGCTAGCTAGATAGATACATATAGATATATATGTGTGCGCACGCGTCTGTATGCTTATGTGCATGAATGTGTGTATATGTATTTATGTACCTCTATGTGTAGGTACTTATGAGCGTATATATATGTGTGAGTGTATG
>NC_068986.1:21006973-21007516 GCF_001194135.2 Octopus bimaculoides | reverse complement strand
GGACAGGTCATTCGGAGTTTTCTTTAACCAGCCGAAATTGCAACGATAATCTGGATCTCGACTGATGAAAGAAAACTCCGAATGACCTGTCCTTGTTTACTTTGTATCGTCTCTCTGGATGTTTTGTTGTCCCTTTCTTGTATCAACTGTCTGGATGTTTTGCGTTCTTGTACCATTTTGTATTAATTATATATATACTAGCAGAAATACCCGGCGTTGCCCGGGTTAAAGGGAATAATGAAATCTAAAAACGCCGTCTAGACTACGCATCATCTTTATATATAGAGATGTATATACACACACGCACCCAAACACACATATATATGTATATCAATATAAATATATGAAAGTCAATGAAGTTTCGTAAAAGAAGGTGATCATGTACATACTTTCTTGCTGTTGTGATTATAACACCTCGTTGTAAACAATGTTCCTCGTTTTCCCTTGTAGAGCATATACAAATAGGTTTTTTTGCTGCCCACTCTTGAGCAGCCAACATACAGTTGTCCATGTGAGAAGCAGGGCTCTTCCAAGAGAAGACCA
>NC_068986.1:21000245-21004060 GCF_001194135.2 Octopus bimaculoides | reverse complement strand
ATATATATATATATATATATATATATGACACTAGCGTTCCTGAGTGCATGTCCTCAAACGCTAATACATTAAAGATTAATCAGCGTCTTTGCCGACTACGAACTTTTCTCACATTTTCTGTTGTGATTTTTTGTTGTTTTTTTTGCTTTGTTACTTTTTTTTTATCATTTTCTTTTCTCCTTTTTTTTTTTGCCTCTTTTAGTTTTTTATTTTGTTTTTGTTTGGTATTTTGGGAGTTTTTTTTTTTTTTTGTTCTTTGTCTATTTACGATCGGGCAGGAAGAGGATCTTGGTATATTGGTGTCAAAGACGAAGAATAAGGATGCAAGTAGTTGTTGCTGTGGTGATGATTATGACGGTGGTGTTGGTGGCTGGGGGTGTTAGACGTTGTGATGAGTGACGGGGGTGTCGGGCAGTGATTTTGAAGATCGTGATGGTGATGCTGTGACTGAGGTAGTTTTCTTGATTACGATGGTGGGAGTGGTGATGGAGGTGATGTTTGTATTGTTGTTATTATTGGTGGTGGTGGTGGTGGTGGTGGTCGTCGTCGTCGTCGTCGTTGTCGTCGTATTCCTGTTGGTTGTAGTGGAAATGGTATTGATGGTGGTCATGGTGGTACCTTCTTTTGGAGCGGGGAGAGACTCGATTTAGAATTATGTTAATAATGGCAATGACTGAGGATTAGGATTATCTTTTACTTGTTTCAGTTACTAGACTGCGGCCATGCTGGGGCACTTGCCTTGAATTTTTAGTTCAATGAGTCGGCACCAGAACATTTGGATAGTTACTTCTTTTCTGTTGATTATCATGGTAACACTAATAATGGCTGTGGTGGAAATTTTGATGATGATGATGATGATGGTTATGTTGGTAATGATGATGATGACGATAACGGCGAGGACGATTATGAGGGTGATGATGATGATTGCGTTGGTCATGATGATATTGATGACGACGACGACTACTGCTGCAGTAGTAGTAGTAGTAGGTACATTTATGATTGCCATAATGGCGTTGCTGTTAATAGTGATGGCGATGGTGTGTCATGCATTTCGTAGGAAGGCGAGAACAGAACAAGGATGATTATTAGTCATGCGAACAACACACCAGCTCACACACACACACACACACACGCACACGCACGTATTCGTTAATATAATGTTGGTTATACGAAATAATTATGCCGGCAGTTTTTGTTGCCTTTTTTTTTTTATTATTATAATGAGATTGTACCCAGTAACCTAGACACTTTCCTTTGGGGCAGTTCTTAACCTTAGCATTTGACCTCATAGCGTCTTCTCTAGAAATTAAAATATGTTAATGTAGCGTTCAGGCATTTTCGATTATTACTTTTTAATGCAACCTTCCTGCTGATTTCTTTGGGTGAGTGAGTGAGTGAGTGTGTTGTTCATGCTTGTGTCAGGTCGCTTTGAGTGATACTATGTAACATGTACTTCAGTACAACGTGTTATATACTTGCGTTGTTGGTGACAAAGTGTTCGCTAGGTGACAGGCAGTGCCCGATTTACTATTGTGCTTAGGTATGCTAAAGCACAGGGCCCCGTTGACCAGTGGGGAGGGCATCTTCCTGCCCCAAAAATTTTTACGATGGATTTCCTGAGCACATATGTATGACTGTCCAAGTAAGGGGCCTCGTAACTTAACCATCACAGGGCGTCATTTGTCCTAAATCCGGCGCTGGTTACAGGGTACTATCGTCCAGTTTGTTTTCACTGTAATCCCATATTTTCTTGGAATTCTCCTGGCGAGGAGAATTGCTTGAAAATTATCTGGATAAAATGGAGTCTAGTCTAACGTAGCCTTCCTTCGTTTCTTTTTATGTATGTGTGTGTGAGGAAGAGTAAGTGTATGTGTCTGTGTGCGTGTATGTATGCAATTGTGTGTGAATGTCTGTGCGTTTGCATATGTTTGTATTTTTATGCGATTTGGATGCTATTACGTAAGAAGTAATCCTGTACAACCTCTTACATATTCGTTGGTGACAAAAACTGGTTCTCATCACAATGCTAAACTAGTGAGAAGAGTTGCTAGATACCTAATAAGATAAAAAGAAGTAGCCCAGTCTAAAGGACGGGTGAACTTGGGAGAAGGTCAATGGCCATCAAGCAATATTACACGGAGATACAGGAATAATCAAGTTGGTGAATGAGTGCGCTGTATGACCACTTTGTATTTGATGAACCCCTGATTTTCGTTTGTCTGTGATAGGGAAAGCAGCGCTCTCTAACCATAGTGACGATATATTTGCACTACTTTTCTGATTTGCGAATGAGTCTCGGAAGACAAAGGCTAAAGGAGTACATCCTGAGAGAAAATAAGATGTAGCAGTCATCCTTAAGGTGATTTCCTTTAAAATTGGTTTTTGACAGATTCTTACAACTGGGGAAAAATCCCTGTCGTCTTGGCTCACATTTCAACAAGATTTTTTTTATATCCTTGAGCGAAAATAGTGATATTAGGAAATAGGCACCCTTATTGATAAATTCATTGTGTAGTTGTTTTCACTTGAAGATTATGGATCTTTGACTATCAGGAGTGGTCGTCGTCGTTCCTGTTGTCGGGACGATAAAATACTGCCATTTCCGTAGTTTTCTCGCTAGTGAGAGCACACAGTGGGCAGTAGTGGTTGCGATTGTCAGTCACCCATGCATCTGCCTCTTCTTATGCTGTAGCTATTTAGGAAACCTGCCATCAGCGAATCGACCACTGAAGGAGATCGATTGAGATGTACAATCATCAAAAGGATTCGCAATCAAATTTACTTGACAGCTTACTATAAGCAAGTGAGTGAATTTACTTGTTAGTGTGTGCATGTGTATTGTCAGGTTGCTACATGGATACTTTGACTTCATGAAGTGTATCAAGGTTTACTGAATCTCATTGAACACAGCTCTTCATTAACCTCACGCCTGCCAATAAGGAAGGATTTGAACCCAGTGCTACACGCTTACAAAGGTGATACACTACTTCCTCTGCTTACAGCAGTAAGATGCATCAATTAATAGTATCTATTTATAAGGACGGCGAGCTGGCAGAATCGTTAGCACGCCGGGTGAAATGCTTAGTAGGATTTCGTCTGCCGTTACGTTCTGAGTTCAAATTCCGCTAAGGTCGACATTGCCTTTCATCCTTTCGGGGTCGATTAAATAAATACCAGTTACCCACCGGGGTCAATGTAATCGATTTAATCCCTTTGTCTGTCCTTCTTTGTCCCCTCTATGTTGAGCTCATTGTGGGCAATAACGAAGTAAATAGTATCTATTTGCAGTGAAACGGTTTGAGCCATTTTTGTGTTAAGTGAATTATGCTGTTTCAACACGGTATGCGTGGTGGGATACGAGCTACTGACTCTTCCGCCCAACAAACTGGCTACTTACCGGGTTTACCAACTGCAGCTCACTTATTAATAAAGCTCTTCCTGTTCATATTAGAGCGTTCTGTTGAAGGTGATATGAAATGTGTTTAAATCCATTTTCAAGTTGTGATAATTATAAAATATTTTGAGGACATAGACATAGCTGTGTACTTAGGAATATTGCTTCGAAACCACGTGATTTCAGTTTCGTTGACGACAGACTCGTATTGATCAATGACTTTTGAGAGGTATTCGATAAACCACTATTGAGGAAACTGTTCACGCACACACACACACACACACACACACATATACACACGAATATCAAAAGATGCGCCAAAAGATGACATGTTACCAAAAGTATGGATACATTGTGTGTGTCTGTGTGTGCGCGCGCGCGTGCGCGTGTGTGTGTGTGTGTGTGTGTGTGTGTGTGTGTG
>NC_068986.1:20997751-20999963 GCF_001194135.2 Octopus bimaculoides | reverse complement strand
TCGATAAACCACTATTGAGGAAACTGTTCACGCACACACACACACACACACACACACATATACATACATACATACATACATGTGTATGTGCGTGTTTGCTTGTGTAGAAATTCTAGTATGTGCTTACGCTTATTCACGTTCAGATTTCTTCAATCAAAAATTATTGAATTCATACTGAAAAATCTCGTGTGCGCACGTGTTTTCCTTTGTGCGCTAATTGCAAAACGTGTGTGCGCGCACAGCTAAGAGGGGACGTTACGAATCTGTGTGTCGGTATATTTTTTTGACGCAGTATATCGTAGAGAAAAACAGGTAAAAATATAAAAGCTGGTATTTCGAATAAAATTCTTTGTTACTCTCGCCAACAAAATTGTAGTGAACCACTGATTTTTAATCGACCCATACTTGTTTATCACCACTATCAATCTCTATAAACGAATTGGTATCGATCTTCCGTAGACAATTCCGTATCGACAAGATCCCGTCTAGTGTTGCTTTCATTTATTTCTTTTCCCTTATTTCTATATAGACTGTATGTATTTCTAGAGAGTTCTCAAATAATCAACATCAATTTATCTTATCAAATAAACTGCTCGCCCACAGTATAATTACTCAGTTTAACATGAATTTAGAAGTATACTTGTGTTCTTTCTTATAGCTATTCTCCGCCAACAACGAATGCCTTCAAACGACATATTAGCTTCTAAACACGCCTTTAATCCAGTCTGTGGACGATGGTATTTTCCTGTTTACTACTAGCCTCAAGCATATAACAATTTATTCATCGTATTTTGTCATTCCAAGTACTGCAACTTCCTTTGATCAAAGAAACTTCATAAAATTTTTAACTGCCCCTAAATGCATTATCCATACATACATACATCCATACATACATACATACATACATAAATACATAGAAATATATATGAGCAGACACAGGAGTGGCTGTGTGGTGAGAAGCTTGCTTCCCAACCACATGGTTCTGGGTTCAGTCCCACTGCGTGATACTTTGGACAAGTCTCTTCTAATATAGCCTCAGGCCGACCAAAACCTTGTGAGTGGATTTTGTAGGCGGAAACTGAATGAAGCCCATCGTGTGTATATATATATATATATATATATATATTTTTATTTGTGTGTGTGTTTGTCCCCCCCCCCTCCATCGCTTGACAACCGATGAGATATTTGTGAAGTGTTGTATTACTCAACACTTCGCAAATATCTCCGGGTAAAACCACCAATAGAAGAGAATATGACTAATTATATACTAGTTATGTAAGACCGAGCAAATGTAGGAGAAATTAAAATAAACACAAGTTTATATAATTATTAGTTCCTACGCGCGTTTCGCCATTATTGTTGCTTTGGAATTCTGCCTTGGATGTTTCAAGTACAACTGGATACTTACTTAACCACCACAGAATACATACGCTCACGCACACACACACACACACACACACACACAACACGTTACTACGTCAGACAGAATGCTCTGATGCTTTGCTGAAATGGTTCCGACTTTTTGTTCTCTAAGTTCAAATCACGCTGAGGTCAACATTGCTTTTCTTCCTTTGGTCGAGGTCGATAAAGATGAAGCAAACTAGGCGGTAGATTGACCTAACTATAAAAACGTCGGTATTTTTCCCGGCTCTCTGTATTCTATGTTCAAATCTTACTTCGGTATATGACTTGACACGTTGCCCAGTTTAACACCACCTAGTATCATTAATACCTATAAAGGAGTCCAATATGTTACAAGAATTCTGATCAGCTCTTAGGTCTGAAGACATCACCGGTCTGAAGACATCACCGGTCTCGAAGACCCTGTTACAGATCATGTGCACCGCCTTCCATCTAACTAAAAAGAAATCATGTGTGTGCGTGTATGTGTAAAGGAAATTTTTCCATAATAATTAGTAACACAATATATCTTTACCCTGACTAAATCAATGTAATTTTGTCGAGTTCCAGCTTTCCATACATTGTGTACAAAGAGAGTGAATTTTGTATATACATTCAAAGTTGTTGATGTAATCATAATATCCCGATGTTCTGATGAGCTAGCTTTCTTTACTTGCACTAATCTGTGAATATACAACTGTATTGTGTAACGTTGAGTATACATATTAATGAAAACATGTGCGCATAATGTCTTGCATACTGAAATTTTATTGCATGCGAAACGGCCGTAACCATATGGAAGTCAGGTGAT
>NC_068986.1:20992751-20995251 GCF_001194135.2 Octopus bimaculoides | reverse complement strand
TTAGTTTCAAATGTTGACAACGATCATTTATTATGTTTCTGCACATATACACAAACGTAATAAAGGGTATGAGGAGGAGGAGAAAAGGTGATTCGGAGAAAAACCATTGGTGGTCCTCGTAGAACACAGCCTAACATTAATCATTATCATCATCATCGTCGTCGTCATCACGACCACCCCCGCCATCGTCATCGCCATTATATACCTACTCCGCGTCAGAGTACTCCATTTTATTCTTGAGAATTCCGAATGAACTCATCGTACTATAATTTGAGCTGTTACTCTATTAAGTCATCTGATTCAACGATAAGTTTTCGTCTACCGTTTCAGTGATCCCGTTTCAAATCTCATCCAGTAACTACGAGATTTGCGTCGATAAGGCTTCTTGTTTGTCTACAATTTATCATTTTTTAAAATTTCTCTTTAAAAAAATACGTCTTACATTTTGTGTTTGATTCCTTGAAGTTGTTTGTTATTTAACTTGCTTTCAGCATATTGTAGTTAGTTTACGTATTTGGATAATGTTCTTGGGAGAAGCATGAACGTCCGTATTCTGAATTCTCGAAACACTGCGATGTTAACAAAGATGATCACTCATTGCTTGATACTTCTGATCATGAAATACCAAGAAATTAGATCTGTTTATCGTACTACACGAAAGAAGTTTTTATCGAATTCATTTTTTGACTTCTAATATATGGAAATATAAAGGCAGCGAGCTGGCAGAAACGTTAGCACGCCGGGCGAAATGTTTAGCGGTATTTCGTCTGTCTTTACGTTCTGAGTTCAAATTCAGCCGAGGTTGACTTTGCCTTTCATCCTTTCGGGGTCGATAAATTAAGTACTAGTTGCATAGTGGAATTGATCTAATCGACTGGCTCCCTCCCCAAAAAATTTCGGGCCTTGGCCTAGAGTAGAAAAGAATATATGGAAATATTAAGGCAGCGAGCTGCTTGGTGATATTTCTTCCGGTTCTTTTCGTTTTCAGTTCAAATTCCGCAGGGGTCCGCTTTGCCTCTCATTCTTTCGAGGTCGATAAAATAAGTACTACACAAGTACTGGAGTCAATGTAATCGACTTGCCCCTCCCATCAAAATTGCATTTTTTGTGCCAAAATTAGAAATAAAACTATGGAGATATTTGAAACGCTTTACTATTTGACATTTCTGCTTCAACCATATTTTACGTTAACTTTTTAACAAATATCCTCTTTTCTTCCAACAGGATGAAATGAATACAGATTTTCAAAACAAAAATAATTATCAACTTCAAATAAAATTAAAGACAAATTTCTCATTTATACTACTCCTCAAAATTATAACTACTGCGTCATTTATTCATTCATTTCCTCTTCGTCTGTGTCTATGAGTCTTTCGTTTTGTGAGTATGTTAGCAACGTTGCTTTACTCATTGCCAATAACCAAACCTCGCATGTGTCAACTCTCTTTCTATTTCCCTATTATCCCCTTCCCGTCTCTTTCTATACGATGTAAAACGTGCCTGTAGAAATCCACCAACCAATCTATTTTTCTATATAGCTGTTATTATGTGGAGATATTTTGATTAAGTACAAGACCAAACTGACACACACACACACACACACACACACACACACACACACACACATATATACATATACATATATATATATATATATATATATATATATATATATATATATATATATATATATATATATATATATATTACGAACTCTAGAATGTTACACGTAAATTCTGTCCGTGTGGGTTTTGAACTTGGAACCAAGAAGGAAGACAAAGTGGGAAAACTCTAAATAATAATGTAATACAAGTCGTCTAATACTCCCTTGTCTCAGATATCGTCACCATCCTTCTTAATTTCATTAGCATTATCATTGACTACAATTGCTTCTGATGCTGCAAGTTATCAACTTATTCTATTCTCAAAACAAGTGCTATTACCAGAATTAAGATAGATGAGGGAGTTTTGAAAAATCTAATTTTAGAAGAGTCGGAATATTTAAAGCTGCTTGTCATTTTAAACATACATTGTCAGGCTTGCGCCTTCCAGAAAGTTCCGACTGATAAAGGCTGGCTACTGTATTCACTGTATATTCTAGTTTTACTACTATTTGATAATAGTTTATTTATGGCGTTAAGGAGAAGGGAAGGCTTTACTTATGTAGTAAATTAAGGCTGTGCTGACTTTAGTTAATGAGAGATGACAGAAACTATCAACTCAGATAAGGAAGTTGAATGGTGATCAAATATATCGCATACATACGTAGACAAGAATATATATACAAATATATGTGGAGGCGCAATGGCTCAGTGGTTAGGACAGCGGACTCGCGGTCATAGGATCGCGGTTTCGATTCCCAGACCGGGCGTTGTGAGTGTTTATTGAGCGAAAACACCTAAAGCGCCATGAGGCTCCGGCAGGGGGATGGTGGCGAACCCTGCTGTACTCTTTCACCACAACTTTCTCTCACTCTTTCTTCCTGTTTCTGTTGTACCTG
>NC_068986.1:20991496-20992340 GCF_001194135.2 Octopus bimaculoides | reverse complement strand
CTTGTTTCAGTCCGAGGAAGCTATAGGATGCTGCACGAGGATTCAGCTCTGAATTCACTACATTTTACTGCAGAGAAAAAGCTGTGAGCAAATGAATGTGATTACGTGACACTTGATCTCTTGTCATTAATTAGCATTATGTTCTGTACGGCTAATGATTTACACTATATCAGATGTTCTCAACCATTTTTTATCTATGGACCCCCTTTGGTTACTATTTTATTCTGGTGGACCCCTTACCCATTCGATGTTTAAAAGCTAGTTTTATACAAAACTTCTTTTACGCATTAACTTAAGTTGAACTATGTAAAATGTTAGAGAAAGAAACCTAGCTGTTTCTTGCAATACACACCAATACATATATCTAAAGTGAATTTTTTCAGGGGCCCTTAAAATACTATTGTGGATCCCTAATTTACTATTCTGTTACATAGACCCCCAAAAATCTTATATGGACCCTCAGGGACTATAGGGATCCTGGTTTAGAACCACGACTCTATATCATAAGTATGTTGCATTCTAATAACTAGGCAATAGTATTGCTATGCCTCAGCGAACTCTTAAACGTGTGTGTGTGTGTGTAGTTTCTTTCTCTAATTATGGATGCACTCTTTATCGTACGCAATAGACTGCATTGTGTCCCGTGTGATCAAGCAATGATGGAAGTTTAATGTGATTAGCATGTGTCGAAACCTGAGCGGTAAAATTGTCGCTCCGAGTGAATCCATTCCTAGTCAAATAAGAGAGAGAGTGAGTGTGTGTGTGTACGTGTGTAGGTGGGTGGGTGTGGGTGCGTGTTTGTATACGTATATGTAATATATATATATATATATATATATATATA
>NC_068986.1:20987607-20990063 GCF_001194135.2 Octopus bimaculoides | reverse complement strand
ACACACACACACATACATATATATACACACACACACATACATATATATACACATACATATATATATATATATATATATACAAACACATACATATATATATACACACACACACATATATATATACACACACACACACACATATATATACATATATTTGTAATGACCCTCCCAAGACAACAAAGGCAGTGTATTTTAATTAAAAAATATGATTAAAAAAAGAGTGGGTAACGAAGGAAGATACATAAACACCAACCCACACATTGTACCCATATATGAGCATATATGGGTACAATGTGTGGGTATATGTATATGCGTATGTATATTTATGCATATATATATGTGTGTCTGCGCGCTTGTGTGTGAGAGCGTGGTTGAGTATGTACAGTCGATGCTCGGTCTAACGTAGCTAGATTTAAAGGAATTCAGATTTAACCGTCCGTCTAAATAACAATACAATAAATTAAGAAATACTAATTTTTAAAGCAAAACAGAAATGAAAGGAATAGGTTGAGGTGAAGTTATAAACTTTGTGGACAAAGAGAAGTGGGGTGTGGAGAAGTGATTTATCCTGTAGGGTAGCAGTTCTCAACTATTTTTTGTGCCTATGGATCCCTTTGATGGATCTGTTCAGGTTTGGCTCACAGATTTTTTAATTATTCATTTTTTAACTAAGCAGTTTGAAACTTTGTATACTTCGTATTCTTCTCACGCAGAACAAGGTGTAGTTTGAACATTTTTGACAAAATTTGGTATTTTAGAAGTTATTTCGTGTTAAAGTTGTCGAATATGGATAATTTCAACCAATCAACGACATGTATTCAGTTCTATATATAAGAGATGAGGAATTATGGACATTATTTACACTTGACGGATATTTCTCATCTTGTTTGTTGTTAACACAACGTTTCGGCTGATATATCCTCCGATCTTCATCAGGTGTGTTGGGGAAATTTTGAACCTGGGCTGTCATTCCTAATAATAATATAGATGTTTTCGATGTAGTATGGATTCTTTGCCATCAAATTTGAATTCTTTGCAATCAAATTTGATGGCAAAGAATCCAAACTAGATCGAAAACATCTATAATAATAATAATAATAACATCGAAAAATGCCTTAAGGATGAGAACCCAGGTTCGAAATTTACCCAAGACACCTGATGAAGGCTGGAGGGTATATCAGCCGAAACGTTGTGTTAACAACAAACAAGATCAGGACAAATATCCGTCAAATGTAAATAATGGACATGTATTTAGTTGAAGAAAGCTACTGCTGTTTGCGATAGTAATCGAAGAGGAACAACTTCCGGGTCATCTCTACTAAATGTCACCACTCTGTACTATTGTATTTTTAGTTTACTGCCTGTTTTGCATATTACACGCTTTTTTTTCTCGCGTCGGAAGAATCAACTCCAAGAAGGAAGAAATATTTATATATATTTATTCGTTTGCCCGGCATCGGTGTTTGATGTAAATTATTCAAATCTTCCTTCGTTACCACACCCTTTTTTAAATCATATTTTTGTTAAAATACACTGCCTTTGTTGTCTTAGGAGGGTCATTACGCCAATAATAACACATGTACTGGTTCAATAGCGCTTCTTTATTAACCAGCACATTAAACAAACGATCGATTAGTTAGTTGGTTAGATATTTAACCACTTGACTAACAATAAAGAAATGGAATTAAACCTGTGCGTGTATTATCATTGGCGTAATGACTCTCCCACGGCACAACGAAATTTGTGTCAGCACACGAATTCACATCAAGAATCTTGCAAACTAAATACATAAACACTGCCTTTGTTTCAATTAGTTTTGAAAATGAAGAATTTGGTAAACTAAATTCATTATTTGTTGTTATGGTGTCAACGAGGAATTTTGATGGAAGTTTTTAACTTCGATCACTTCGAAACAGGAAATTTGTATGGTTGAATCGAGGGCGGTTTCAGGTGGTCTGGTGTTTTAAAAATCGTTAGATGATCGTTGTGATTCGAATGCGATCTGGCTTGGGAGATTTCTCGTTGGTTGGCCCAATATTAAGAAGTTGAACAGAAAGGCAAAGAGCGCATTTGCTAAAAATGCCAAAGAATGTCAAGAAGTAAAGGAGGTAGAGGATCTTGTTCAAAACGGGGGCACCAGTTTTCATTAATGTTTTATGTAGTGTTTTTGGTACCGAAAGACTTTCAAACTTCGTATACTTATCTATTTTGTGTTATAGAACAGAAAAAAATTTTTGTATTCGGATTTATTTCATGTAAAAAATTGTCTTATTTCGATAATTTCAACCAATCACTGACAAGTATTCAGCTGTTTACAGTTACTCCTAAGCGGTGTAAAGCGTATTTAATGTCCATTACTTCTGACATTTTGCAGAGGCAACACACGTGTGTTCGTTTTACCTAACCCTAATTGACTTGCTCCTTCCCTCAAAAACCATGCCTTGTGCCTATAATAG